>NW_020885078.1:73571-90737 GCF_003945725.1 Corapipo altera | reverse complement strand
CTCACGGTGTCCCCGCACGCTCACTGACTCCCCGCACACTCATGGTGTCCCCCTTCCCTCACTGTCCCCACTCAGCAAGGCCCCCCCACTCACCGACCACCACCCGCATGGCTGAGCGGCGCATGCGCCTGGCAGCACCAACGGCGCATGCGCCCTTTCCCCCCCCGCAGACAGCGCCCCCCGGCGGAAGGGAGGGGCACTAAAAGGGCCAGAGCCGCAGGGGGCGGGGCCGCTCCCCGGGAACGAGCTTGAAAATCCTCATGGAGCGGAGCGGGAGACACGAGGGGATGGAAAAAAGCCGAGGGGCTGTGCAGCCAAGCGGGAGCACCCCGGCAGCAGGTACAACGCTGAACTGGGCAGGAGCGGGGAGACGGTAACCCGAGGAGTTTGTCAGGGCAATGAATTAGTTCGTTAAAAGAACTGAAATAAATGCCAAGAGAAGCTGTGGCTGCCCCATCCCTGGAAGTGTCCAAGGCCAGGTTGGACGGGGCTTGGAGCAACATGGTCTAGTGGAAAGTGTCGCTGCCCATAGTAGGGGAGTTGGGCAGGATGGCCTTTAAAGGTCCCTTTCAACCCAAACCCATCTGGGATTCTATGATTCTGTCATCCTATTAACTGATTATTAATATTGCTAATCAAAAATGAAGAATTGTGCAGTTGGGAATGAGGCAGGGGCTGTTCTCATTGATGCTGAGCTTCCCTCACCTCTGACACCTTCCTTCCTGCATGCCTCTTCAGGGTCATGGGAAAAGAAATTCCTTCAAGGATGTAATTCTGCCACTGCACTTGAAATGTCTCTTCTGAGATGTGATAAAACACACATTGGAGACTCGACTTCCCACCTGCAGGCAGCTGGGGCAGCCTTTGCTTTCTGACACACAGAAACCTGTTTTGTCATCTGCTGTTATCCATGTCCTGTGAAGAGCAGAGGGTGACACCAGCCTGTAAGCAAGATCTCTATGCATTGGTGGCTGTTCTGAAATATTAAGAAGTGCTGGAGATATTTCTACCTATCTATCTGCAGCTCAGTCCACCTAATCATCTGTCCTTGCCTGTGAACACAGCCATAGTCATTGCTCCACCTCTCTGTCCATCTGTCTTCCTTCCCCCATAGCCCACTATGTCATAGTCACAGAATTATTAAGGTTGGAAAAGACCTCCAAGATCATCAAGTTTGACCAAATACCACCATGTCAGCTAAATCGTTGCACTAAGTGTCATGTCACTCTTTTCTTTGAACACTTCCAGGGATGGTGACTCCACCACTGTCCTGGGCAGCCCTCAGCTGTCCTTATCCCTCTCACCACCAGCTGTATAAAAGTCGCAGGTCCTGTGGTAAGCAAAGAAGAAACTGGGTTTCTAGGAGGAACCAGCTGGAAATCTGAGACTAGGAGTTATTTGGACAGGAAAAGGCATCCCTGTGGTTCACAGGATGAAAGGTGGAGATGAACACCTGGCTTCTTGTATGGCATATACTGGCAGGTGGGTGGGTGAGCAGGAGCTACTCTCCATACGCAATGTGGTCTGCCCAGCCTCTGTCACAATGGTGATGTTAGTTGGAGGTGCTTGCAGGCTGTATGCACATTCTCCTTCTAACTCCCCCATAAAGTACAGATGGCTGTACCTGAGTGTAGCCTAGTAGGTCCTACAATGTAAACTGTCAAAAAAAGACAGTTTTAAGGAAACTTTGGATATGTCTCAAACTTGTATTTTCCCTCCACATACTTTTATCTCATGGTGTTTCACTGCATAGAACTTCCTAGAAAGACAAAATCCAGCATGCCATTTCTCACTTCCTCCTCACAACTGCACTATATCCATCTAACAAGAAACATGCCATGAGTCAGTCCCAACCTGTAAAAGAGCCCCAGCACCAGCACCTGATGAAGCCCTACACTTCTGCTTCTGTCAAGGGTCAAAGCCTGCCCAAAACTGCTGCTCAGACATGTGAGAATCATAGTATCAGAGAATGGTTTGGGTTTGGATTGGAAGTGACCTTCAGAGCCCTGAAGTTCCAGAGAGTGACCTTGTTCAAACCCCTTACCATGAGCAGGGACATCTTTCACTAGACCAGGTCGCTCAAAGCCCCATCCAACCTAGCCTTAAACCTTTCCAGTGATGGGGTATCTACAACTTCTCTGGGCAACCTATGCTAGTGTCTTACCACACTCTTCATAAAAAATTTCTTCCTTACATATTATCTAAATCTGCCTTCTTTCAATTCGAAACTGTACAGTCACTACAGGCTCTGTTAAAAGGTCTTTCTGTCTTACTCGCAAATCCTCCTTATTGAAAGGCTGCAGTAAGGTCTCCCCAGAACTTTCTCTTTTCCAGACTGAACAAGCCCAGCTCTATCAGACTGTCCCCATAGCAGAGGTGCTCCAGCCCTCTGAGCACCTTTGTGGGCTCCTCTGGACTTGCTCCAACAGATCTGCGTCTTTCTCGTTCTGGAGGCCCCAGAGCCTGATGCAGCACACCAAGGGGGCTCTCAAGAGCATAGTAGAGGGGGAACATCACCTCCCTTGACTTGCTGGCTGCACTTCTTTTGACGCAACCCAGGATATGACTGACTTTCTAGGCTCTAAGTACACATTGCCAGCTCAATTTTTCATCCTCCACCATCCCCAAGTCTTTCTCTGCAAGGCTGCTCTCAATCCATTCATCCCCTGTATTGATATTGGAGATTGTCCCAAGACAAGTGTAGGACTTTGTGCTTGGCATTGCTGAACTTCATATGCCCAGCCCCCGCTCACCAGATGATTCTCTTTTAGTGCTGGAGGGACAAACCAAGCACAGATCTATGCTACAGAATGGGGTTACCTGAAAGCTCTGGACTGCCCCTGACATGCTGCAGTGGTCTCAGTGAGCAGAAAAGAAACAAGAAAGCACAAATGAACTCTTCACAATTTCCCACCTCTATGGCATACTTAAAGAGGGAGACCAGACTGTGGTAATAACCAGGGTAATGATGGCTTTGGATTTGACAAAACTCTCCTCAGTTGACCTGAGCTGAAGTCATTGAGTTAGAAAGTGTTAAATAGTGAAAACAATAACCTTCTGGGGAATACATCTGCCTACATCCAGCACTGTACCCAGGGCTGTCCTCACAGCAGAACTGCTATGTGGAAGGGCCAGTTACCAGTCAGATCTGGACACCTCCAAGAGCTGCAGCAAGTATCCCATTCCCCAGCTAGCTCAGTCAATGGAACGTGAGACTCATAATGTTGGGGTTGTGTGTTCAAGCTACACTTGGAGCACAGAAGAGGACTGTTATGGTTTAACTCCACCTGGCAACTAAGGAACCCAGAACTTGCCACTCCTCCCCACAGGAATGGGAGGGGGAGAATGGCAACAGTAGAAGTGAGAAAACTTGTGGGTTGAGATAAAACAGTTTAATAATTGAAATGAAATAGTAATGCTAAATCATAATGAAAATAACAAAAAGAGAGAAATAAAATACCAGAAACACAATGGTGTTAATGGAAATGAAAACAAATGCTCAACACCAAATTACTGATGCCCGGGCATTCTCCAAGCAGCAGCCAACCTTCCTCCTAGTTTTATTGCTGAACATGCTATCATGTGGTATGGAATATCCCTTTGGTCAGTTGGGGGTCAGTGGAACCAGTTGTGTTTCCTCCTAATTTCTTGTGCACCCCCAGTCTTCTCGGTGGTGGGGTGATGTGAGAAGCAGAAAAGGCCTTGTCTCTGTGTAAGCAATAACTGAAACATCCCTGTATGATCAACAGTGTTTTCAGCACAAATCCAGAACATAGCACCCTATGAGCTATTTTGAGGAAAATTAACTCTATCCTAGAGAAAAATAGAACAGTCACAAAGCAACCTTGGACTAGAAGTCAGGAGTAGTGCACAGACCTGTGTTTGTACGAAAAAAAATCAGTGTCCACCTGTTCTAGCCATCCTGCTTGGTACACAGGACCTAAAATGTATGACATGGAGGGATGATGTTCGGTGCTTGTGCCTACCTCATCTCCTGTTGCCCTAGGACAGCTGTGTTGGGCACACCCTTAAGGCTGGAAACCAATGCATTTCCGTACCCATTATGATCCAAGAATGAGTCTGGATTTGCACAAGAGAATAAAGATGATCCATTCCTGCTCGCTTCTTGTCAGGGAAGCCTCTGGATTTGCTGCGGTGTGAAAGCAAATGTCAGTTCTTCAATATCCATAATAAACGTGTCTAGTATAGAGTTAATTGGTCCTGCCTGCAACCAAGCTAATTTTGAGAAAACCACAATTATACTGCAAGCCCTGACAGGAGGAAGTTGACACAGTGCTACAGATAAAGAAATATGGTCTTGGCATTGCAATTGGCGAGTCCTAGACTTTGTGTTAGCTCTGCAGACCTCAGGACTTGTCTTACTCTGCTTGAAGAATGACTTGGAATTATTACCAGCCTTATTTTTTCATAGGCTTTGTTTTGGGCAATGCAGTGATGCCTATAAGAATGTGAATATGTTTCTGTAACAAGGACATAATAATAATTAGTTATTATTCTGTGTAGACTGAATTCTCTATCTCCCAGAAATAAAAATGAAATGGAGTGTATTTGGTTTATGTGACAAGGTTTTGGTGACACAAGGACTACAGAGTGGCCTTTGTGAAAACAGACCAGAGGCTCTCCCCATCTCAGACAAAGACAGTTTCAACTGGCTCCAAAACAGACACATCACTGCCCAAAACTGAGCCCATCGCTGATGCTGGTTGCACCTCTGTCAATAATATATTTAAGAAAGGTTAAAAACACTGCACAGCAGCTGTGTGAGAGAGGGTCGAGAAATGTATGAGAGAAATAGCCCTTTGGACACCAAGGTCAGTGAAAAAGAAGGAAGAGGAGGTGCTGCAGGGATCAAAGAGCAGAGATTCCCCTGCAGCCCATGGAGAGGACCATGGTTTAGTGTCCCCCCAGTGCAACCCATGGAGGTCCATGGTGAAGCAGATACCCGCAATGCAGGCCATGAAACCACCATTGCTCAATTGATGTTCACTAAAGAAATGCAGCCTTATGAACAAGGTTGTGGAGAAACACTAAAAGACAAAGCTCAGCAAGAAGTGTCTGTGTTGGCAATCGTTCAGCAGAAACAAGCTGTCTGCAACCCTAGGAGCAGGAGCCCTCAGGGAGCTTGGTGTGCTGCCCTGAGAGAGGCTGAAAAGGAGCAGTGCAGGGGGCATTGTGGGTGTGCTCTGTTTCAAACGATGCAGCTGACAGGAGCTGAGCCACAGGAATGGCCCAAACAGTGACCAAAAGCTGAACTGTGTTTCATTAGCTTGAAAATACATTTTTTTTTCACTTCAAAAAGTACATATACTATTTGAAAATACATATTACTTCTCATGCCCTGCATATGCTAATGAAGTAAAACCTTTCTGTATGAGTACCACTTCATGTTTTTTAACTACCAGATGTAGTGGTAACCAGAAGGGACCCTTTGCTGAGGCTTGCTAGAAAATACTAACCTTCAGGTGCAGACATCTCTTTTGTACCTGAACATAGATATGGGAGAGTGAAGCTACATTCCATATAGATGTTTTCTACTAATTTAGTTCTTTGGAAGATGCTCATAGAAATTCCAATGGTTCATGATCTACACAAACGGATATTCCTCTGGTATTTTTCCCTACCATATAGGGTGGTTCCATATGCAAGGGAAGATAGACGTGTGCTTGAGCTTGTAGCACAGATACCTGAGAGAGAGAAAGAGGTAACTATGGGTAGTGATTTATTTCACAGTGATATTATTTCTTTTAAGTAGAAAGTAAACAAATAATTTAAATATTTACTTTCTCTGAAAGGTGACTTCTGATTTCTAGCCAGCTCTATCTTACGTTGCAATACAATGAGAATTGAACAGTCTTCTGGTAGGACAATGCTTACATGGTAACTCAAGAGTCCATGCTTCAGACACTTGATGCTGAAGTTTCAAGTTGGTATTTCCTGAAATGTGCATTTTTTTAAAACCAGAATTTCAAACCACTGCAAGGGCTGTAAAGTTGAACTCAAACCTTACCTTCATGTTATGTCAGATGGTTGTTGTTACAAGTTTACCTATCACAAAGAAATAGCTCCCATCCTGTTACAAACACTCACGTGAACATGCACACGAACACACGGAAAGAGAATCTGTTTGGTTTTTTGTTTGGTTGGTTTTTGTCAAAGACCATTTCAAGCACAATATTTCAATTGCCCATTAATGCTTAATGGTTTTAATCTTAATTTCAGTGGTTCCACTGAAAGAGAAGTGATTAAAAGCAAAAAGGAAAAAAAAATAATTAAAAAGACAAGGATTCACAGAGAAATAAATCTTTCAGTTGACTCTTGTTTGATCTAATTTGACTGTGGATGTTTGCAATAAGAATGCCTCCACCTGAACTGCCTTCTGAGGCACACGAATAAGGTACTGCCAGAGTCTGAGTATTATGTCCTATTTTAGATATCCAATGCACTTAGATACACTTTAGATTGTCCAATCCAATTGGATTGATTATGCCTTTAAAATGCTTTTATCTTTTGAATGGCTATAAGAGGGCTTTAAATTACAGCTCAAATGGATTGTAAATGCCTAAATACGGTTAAACAAATCCACACCTTCATCTGATCTAGATTCTCTTAGGTTTTTTTGTATCTCCTACTTTCATCCATGACACTGACCATCTGGAAACACAATAAACTCTTGAAAGCAAGCCCTGATGTCCTGTGATGTCCCTTTTTTTTACATTCTAAGCACCTGTCTGTACCAAATTGGTCGCTGTGGTGATTCTCAACCTTAGTAAAGGTGCTAAAAAAAACCTTTCCTTTTTAATTGTTTTTTCAGAGACCCTTTTACCTCCTTGTTTCGAAGGGTGTAGATGAAAGGGTTTAGCATGGGAATAACGATAGTATAGAAGATCGAGATGGTGTTACTTTTGTCGGGTGAAGATGTGGCCCCAGGCTGAGCATACATGAAGAAAACTGTCCCAAAGAACAAGCAGATGGTCATCATGTGAGAAGAGCAGGTGGAGAAGGCCTTGTGCCTGCTTTCAGCTGAAGGCATTTGGACAATTGTGATGATTATGTAAGCATAGGAGATAAAAACCACCAAGGCAGTGCCCACAATAATGGATCCGCACACAGCCAGCATTACTAGTTCATTGACAAGTGTGTCTGAACAGGAAGCATGCATCACTGCAGCAACATCACAGAAGAAGTGGTTTATTTCTTTGGGCCCACAAAAGGACAAACTGAATGTAAAGCCTGTCTGGATGGTGCAATTGATGCAGCCTGACAGATAAGAGGCCATCACCATGAAAACACAGAGTCTTTTATTCATAATCACTTGGTACAGCAGTGGATTGCAGATGGCAGTGAAGCGATCATAAGCCATCACAGCAAGAAAGAAGGCTTCTGTTGTACCAAAGAGAGAGAAGAAGAACATTTGTGAAGCACAGCCATTGTAGGCAATGTTTCTTCTGTCCAGTGAGAATATCAGTGTTGCTCTGGGAGTGATGACAGAGGAGTAGAAGATGTCCAAAGTTGACAAGTTCTCTAGGAAAAAGTACATTGGAGTGTGCAGTTTGGAGTTCATTCTAATGATGAGTATCATGCAGACATTTCCTACAACAGTGACAGCATACATTATTGAAAAGAGAACAGAAAGGAAGAGTTGTGATTCTGGATGAGATTTGAACCCAACCAAAATGAACTCAGTTATCTTGGTGTGGTTTTCCATTTTTTTTTTCAGATGATGTTCCGAAAGGAAATTAGGATGCAGTGGATTTCAAGTAGTTTACCTGGAGAAACAATTAGAAGAGTAAGACAAACAGCGAGATATATCAAAGATAAGAAATATAAAAAATAGACAGATGGAAAATATTAGAAAATTGATTAATTTATCATATCTGTATATTTTCGTAAACTATTTGTAAATTAATTTTTAAAAATTTGTAAACTAATTACCCTGTGATATTATCTTCAGTATAATGAAACACTCTGCATGCAGCTTATCTAAAACTATTTTAATTTAATCAACTAGAAACAGACATTTCATTCTACAGTTAAAGACCTATTTCAGGTTTAACTGGGTAGGAAAAAGTCTTATCCTGAGATTGCAACTAGCCCACAAAACACTGTTCTCCCCTAAACAAACAAACAAAAAGAATATGCTCCTTCAGATGATGCAAACCAGTTAAAAATATATATAAGTCAAGAAATGCATTTAAAGAATGTGGATTTTTTTTTTTAAAAAAAAGCCTATTATTAAAAAAGGTAACACTTCTTTATATGAGAAACCGAGTTTTTTCTTTTTTTAATAGTACTTGAAAGAAACCCCTCAAATGTTGAGATTTCTGAAATAAATTTTCTCTATTCAAATGTTAATTCACACACTAATTGACAGAATGTTTCAAGTAATTCCTTTTCAGTTCTATTTAGTAGTTTTATTTTCGTAAGCTGGGTGTCATCTGAACTAGGCTTGAATACTTTCAGTGGGTTGATGCCTACATTAGAACTCATAGTTTAGATTACCTTTAAATTCAGAAATAAGCACTCTCACTTTAGAATTTTTACATAGAAGGTATGAGTAATGTTTTAAGATTTTCTAGTTTTCTCCACTGACCTAAAGGGAAGTCCAGCTCAGGCATAGCTAAATATTCTGTAAGTATGAAGATGTACATAGATGTATAAAACTGAGTGATAGGTATCCCCATCCAGTTACTGGTATTTTGTTTGGTTTGCTGTTATTTCCATTAGATAATTTTTCATAACCCACATGTATCTAAACTTTTTAAAACACTGAATTAATTTTTAACACAACACTTCAGCCATTTCTTTATTGTCCTTGAAATGTACCCTTGTCTCTGGGTGCCCTTGGAAGCTCTATTTACTTCTTTGTTCTTATTTACCCGTGCCTTAGAAAAGGGAAATAAATTTGGAGAAGGAACTTCTCTTTGTGTAAGCTTGCTCTTCAGATATTTTGGCTAGTTTCTCTTGGGATTTTTGTGTACAGAGAACTCAAGTTTAGACAGTAAAGGTCAATCATCTAGTCAAAGCTTATTCAAGCCTGTTGTCTATAGCTTTCACTAATGCTAAAGCTTCCCCTATTGTCAAAAGAGAGAAACAGATGCATCCACAGTTTTATTCTTCTACCCCCACCATACTTGTTCAAAAAAGGAGAAAAACAGTCCCTTATAGGTATGTGTCTGTGTTAAAGGAATCAAGCTAGCAAGAAAATAATAAGAAAAAAAGAGATACTTTTGTCCACAATAATGGAAAGGAAAATTTCAAAATTACATGTCACTGTGGTCAGCCATGTGATGGATGTGTGATCTTGTCTGAGCTAACTGACCTTATATTTAAATTATTATTTTTATTCTGGTTTTATGTGTATCCATCAATGATTTAAATGTAACAGATGTAAACTTCATAATAATCAAACATATTGTCAACTGAAAGGTATGCTACATGCTATCAAAAATTGTTTAGTTGAAATAACAATTACTACTGCTCTAAGTAAATGTCTTTTTAAAAGAGACTAACAAAAACCTAAGCTAAGAATGAAGATGCTGGAGCTACTTTTATAGCCAGTGAGAGGGGAAGATTTTTGATTCCTCTGAGATCTGAAGAATCTCTGGAACTGTCTCTTGGCTGATGAAAAACAGAAAGTCTAGAATGTAGACACGTTAAATACGGGCTTCCTGTTAGCAGACTTACTTTCTAGAAGAGCTAACTGTATTCATAAGTCCTTATTACTATATGCTATGTAGTCAAAAAAAGAGGAAACAACTATTTTTAGTCCAATTCTATCACTACATTTAGCAAAGCAAAGCTCAGACTTCATAAACCACAATACACATACCTTGTAATACTGTGATTAAAGCCAAGTTTGTTTTTTGGAATTCAGATTTCTTGAACACATTGTCAAAATAATTGAACGTATTTTCTACTCCACTAATTTTTCAGTAGTCTCTTGGTAATCAATACATCACTGGCCTTTCATCTCACTGGTTCTAAGGGTATTCTCCTTAGCATGTTGCTTATATATACTTTAATAGGTGTGCATAAAACCGCTAGGGATTTAATTTCTAGAGTCTTGGATCTTCACAGCAGACATCTGAACCTCAAATGAGATATTCTTCCCTTGTGCCATTTGTCTTTGCCTGCAGAAGAAGAAAAACCAAAACACAAACAATAAAGTCTAATGCTGCTTCTGTGTCTTTTTTACCCCTGCTTTTTCACTGTTTCTTATATAGAACTCTTCCTGCTCCTTGTAGATCTCTTTCTGCTAAGCAAAATGTCGTGGACCTAATCAAAACCCTATTAGCCATTACAATCTGTTTCCTTCCAGATTATGGAAATAGAACCGACACCCTTGCCTTCTCCCCAACCAATATGTTTCTCTTCGCTAACCAAAACCAACTTTCCTCTAAATATACTCTCTTCTCTGACTGGGAGGGAAAGTGTACTCACCACCTAAAGCTTAGAAATGTGATTCACATTAGTGTCCAGCCTCTAATGGAAAACTGATCTGGAATCCAGAAACCACTCCAGGAAGAAAAGAAGCATCTCACAACTCCTGTGCGGACACCCTAGGACATGCTGCTGTTTTTCAACAAGCAAACTTGCATTCTTCTCAACACAGGAGAATCACATTTATTTAAAGCAGACTATATTAAATTTTTGTTGTTTTGGTCTGTAGTTTTAAATAAATCTACATGAAACATGTTTCTCTTCTTGATATAAAAGCTTCTCAAATGTGACTCATGATAGATCAATTTCTTCTAAAAGCAGACTATTTTACATTTGCATACATTCCCATCAGCTCCCAGAGACAGAAAGCAAGATTAAGAGAGATAGTAAGGGTCTCAAAGTCTAAAATTGAACTTCCAGTCTTACCTACATTACTTGTGGGAGGTGACTTATTTACACCTAACATTGAATTTACAAAAGTGTTTATTAGGAAGGCTGTCAGACATAAACTTTTAGATGCAAGAGATAACCTGTATTTTCAAAAAGATTGTATTTTTATAAGACTTTTCTGTGTTTTCTCTTTTCCTAAGAACACTTAGAAACCTCTGTTATCTAATGACACCATTATTAGTGTACCTAAAGCCCATAATAATTGGATGATAATCCTCTTCACAGTGTGTTTGAAAGTTTTTCTTGACATTAATTTCAAAACAATCACTTTCAGATCAGTGCCTTAAACCCAGTGTCAATGTGTGTAGCCAAATCACTGTATTAAAGGAACTTCACACCTTGCAAAATTTAATACTTCAATGGAAAACTCACTATGGAGTACTGAAATGCTATCATTTGCACTTTATAAACGAAAAACTGAAATAAGAGAAGAAATAGATTAGGTGATTATTGGTGTATAAATAATTTTATATACTGTAATAGGAACAAAGTGACCTGACATGCTACTGATTTTGGCTTGGATAGAGTTAAATTACTTCATAGTAGTTTGTATGGGGCTAAATTCTGGATTTGTGATGAAAACAGTGTTGAGAACACAGGAATGTTTTAGTTATTGCTGAACAACACTGGCACAGTGTCAAGGCCTTTTCTGCTTCTTGTACAACTCTGCCAGCGAGGACGCTGGAGGTGGGCAAGAAGTTGTGAGGGAACACAACTGGGACAGCTGACTCCAACTGACCAAAGGGATATTCTCAACCATATAGCATCATACTCAGCAGTAAAAACTGGGGGAAAGAAAGAGAACGAAGGGATGTTTGGAGTGATTGCATTTGTCTTTCTAAGTAACTGTTATTCATGATTCCTGTTTTCCTAGAGATGGCTGAACATAAAGGCATATGTTATAGATAAATAGAATAAATATCCTTTAGGGTGATAATCCATATGCATGAATGGTAAAGGAGCCTAGGGTAGTTTGCCTAGATGTCTAAATAGACATTAGACTTCAATGTCTAATTTTTAGGTATTTTTAGAGGAATCTATATCTACCTGTATCTGTCGCTATTGATCTTTAATGCAGATCTAAAGAATTACTGGATTTTTTGACTCCTTTCCAATGGTTCATATTGTAATGTATATTCATATTGTGTCAGTTACCTATTTTCTCATCACAGATTTTCTGCTAATACCTGTTATACAGCCAGCATCCTACATTTCTGGTGATAACTCCCCATTATGGTTAACTTCAGGTTGTTCTTGACACCTCTCCTTAACCTTGTGCTCAAGTCTTCACAAAGGTCTGATTTGAAACAATTTTGTCTCTGGCGATACATGGCAACAACATGCATAGACAAGTTCTTCCAGCAAGTGTCTTGCGGTTTCTTCCCTGGAAAGCTGGATGTTTCATGAACTGCAAAATCTGAAAAGGCCATATGCTAATAAAGAGCATAGAATATCAGAAACTACAGTCTCAGTCATAAACTCAAACCCATATTTAATATGGCCATATAGGGATGCACTTGGCTGACAGATTTATTTGTTTGTTTGTTAGAGAATATTAAATGTTTTGAAACACTATGATATTCTGAACATGGAGTAGTTTTCTTAAAGGCACCATTTCACCAGATGATCAGTGTTTAACTCTGTCTTTCCAGACTTGTGCATAAGATCATGACTCCTACTGGAATACTGCTGGATCCAAGGCTCATGCAGTCTGAAGAAAACATTGAAGTGATCTGTCCTTTCAGTTGTATCTGAATTTCTTCGTGGAGCAAATTATTTGGTGTGCAAAAAGGATATTCAGGGCCCCAGGGTTCTGCTGACAGAGGCCAAGTGACAGTTGCAGCTTGGGCTACTCACATTATGCTTTCTCTACCGCTGTTAAAGAAAAGTTGTCTTCTTCAGAGGATGGGTTCATTTTATCCTACACCAGCTATCTAAGAACGTTAAAATTACTCATTCTTTTCCACTGCCTATTCATTTCAAGGGACAATAATGGAACCTCAGAGTAAATAAATCAGATGTAGGTATCTGATTTTTACATGCATTTTGCAATGTTTACTGGACCTAGTAAACTACCTAGGGAAAACAAATCTAGGGTTCAGTTTCTAGCATTTCCAAAACTTCTCTTGAAAACTGGAGCAGTCATTCAGCTGGAGACTTAAGAATGGGTAACAACATAGATTCTTTGGGGGAAAACAAACAAAAAAACCCCCAGTCATCTCAAATCAAAACCATAGTATATACATAGATCTAACTTAGATTTATTAAGCTCTAGTTCAGGAAATATGGGCACTGCATGGAGTTTCACTTTGGCATGGATTAAGGTCTGGACCTCCTGACTTTAGCTCATCAGCACTGCCAGTTGATCTCCACAAACAAAGCCCCTTCTCCAGGAGTCTGTATGTGATTTCTCAGATGTGTCTTGTGCAAGTAAAGGTCTTTCCCAGAGCAAACCAGACTTCCTTGTTTCTAAAACAATATATAAGAGGATTCAGGAGTGGCACAACTACTGTGTACAGGACTGATACCAACTTGTTAGCACTGTAGGTATACATGAGCTTAGGATGGGCATAAGTGAAAAGAGTGGTGGAGTAGAACAATAACACTACAGTCAAATGGGAGCTGCAGGTGGAAAAGGCCTTTTGCCTCCCCTGAGAAGAAGGGATCTTCAACACAGTGAACATGATGCAAGTATAGGAGGTCACCACAGTGCAAAGAGGTACCATGATGACCATCAGAGCCAAGATGAAGTCCACTAGCTCAGCCAAAGAGGAATCACTGCAGGAGATATTCAGTAAGGATGAAATATCACAGAAATAATGATTGATTTCACCTACATCACAGAACGAGAGCTGGGCTATAAAGCTCAGCTTGATAGAAGAAGTGGTCAAACCAGACATCCAACAGCCAGCTATCAACTGAGCACAAAACTGATGATTCATGACGAGTGAGTATCTGAGAGGTTTGCATATGGCCAAGAAACGGTCATAGGCCATAACAGCTAACAGAATATACTCAGTACAAACAAAAGTCACAAAGAAATACAACTGTGTTATGCACCCCTGGAATGAGATATTTGTCATGAGAGAGGATGTCTATAAGCATCTTTGGCTCAATGACAGAAACATACCAGATCTCTAAGAAAGACAGATTCCCTAGGAAGAAATACATGGGTTTTTGCAGACTGTGATTATTTCAGATTATGAGAATGATAAGGAAGTTTTCCAACACAGTTGATAAATAAACTAGAAGTAAAGCAGAGAAGAGAAGCAGCTGCAGTTCAGCAGTGGTGGGAAAACCCAGGAGAATGAAATACATGACTTTGGTTTCACTCCTCCCACCCATTCTGTAGAAGAAAGATGAGCTTATCCACCTGCAATAAATTAATACAATGAAACTAACTACACAGGCTTAAATTCATAGCAATATGTTACACCACCATTTAAAGACATTGTAAAAGTTCAGACACTTTGTTGTTGCGTTTTTAGAAACCAATTTTTTCAAATCTATCTGCTCAATTCAGAATTTTTAATTTTAAAAATTAAGGTATACTTTTTACTTTATATTTCATGGAGATAAATAAGCATTCCAAGTCCTGTCTCATCTAAGATGCGGATCTAAAATAAGCTAGATGAATGATGCTATGATATTGTCCATCCAGTATAAAGAAATTATAGGTTGTGAACTTATAGATAGACATTCACATTGCCAATGTTTTATTTTCTACATCTAAACATTTCTGAAGTTATATCACGTATATCCCATGAACTGTGATGGAATTGTGAAGTCCCACAGGGATATATTCAATTTGATGTTTAAAAAACCCTCCAAACATATCTGAAGGAGCCCATTAGAGGTTTCTATGTCTAGCTCTGAGGAGACATGTATACATAAAGCTTATTGAGATAAAAGGTCCACATAGCATCTGAGATACAGCATAAGTGCAAGCGAATTATAATTCTGGGTCTGGTTTGTTCGCAACTAACTCAGATTAATCCTTCAGAAATAAAAACAGCCCCACCTGTGCTATTAAAAACAAAACTGTTCTCAACCTTCTGTAGTGGGAATTCAAGTAGAATCCACTGCCTTAGTTGATCCTAGAGAATATGATCAATAGGGTACAGAGGAAGTGTAGACTGTTGTGTCAGTTGCATGATTTATACTAACACAGATAAAACAACCACTTTATTTTCCTTTGGTGTCTCACGAGATTTTATTAAGCAACCACAGAAAGAGGAGGGATTGTTTCCTCTATGATTCCACGTGGAGTAGAAGTAAGAAACTATGAAAATGTCTAACATTTTTTTCTGAGACACTGAAGAACTAAATAATACCAGGTAGTGTCTATTTATTTTTGTGGGGCAGAGGAAAATAAAAACATACCCTGAGGCAGAGGACATGGCAGTCATCTACCAAAAGCTAATGTAGAAAAATATTTTAGTGTCCTAATCTCAATCTAGAGCCTTAACTTAGTGTTTTCACCTACACTGGAGTTACTTGTACAACTTTCAGATCTATAAATAGCCAAGCTATGCATTTTCTGAATAGTACAATACAGTACAAATATTATGGTGAAATGATTCCTCCAGTAGTGTGAAATACCTCTATTAGAATAGACAGACTCAGTTTCTTAAGTTGCCTGATCTTGTATATCTGTCTCCCTTGATGACACTGACATATGGAAACTCAGTTTAGTGCCTGAGTACCTGTTTAAGTACTCACAGTTATGTACAATAATTATCAACTAAAACCCCAGTGTCAAAATGGAATTTTATACATTTATTTACATTTAATTATATGTTAGATATAGGATTCATTTGTACCAATTTAAACACCTGATATGCAAATATTTAAGACTGAGTTCAGTTGCCTAAGCACAGCAGTTCAGTGTCATTTGGGATGTTCTCAGTTCTTACTTGTTTCCACTTAAAGGGACTCAAAAAGAGGATAGCCACACGAATCCAGGAAGCAGTTTTGGTAGTGTGGTGGGTTTACCTTAACTGAACACCAGGTTCCCACCAAGACTTCTCTATCACTCCCTATCTTTGACTCATCAGGAGAGAGAAAATATAATCAAAGGGTCATGGGTTGTGATAAGGAAAGGGAGAGATACCTCACCAATAGTCATCATGGGAAAATCAGACTCAACTTGGGGAAATTAACTGAATTTATTACCAATCAAATCAGAGTAAGATAATGAGAATAATGGAGATGATGGACTCTCTCTGATCTACCACTATAGCCAACAGCTATATACAGTACAGATGGTAAGAATATGGCTAGTGATTTTTTGTCTGATGAGGAGAATGCTGAGAGGTGACCTAATAGCAGCCTTCAGCAAGTCCAAGGTGAGCTACGAGGATGACGAGATGAACATCTCAGTTGTGGCAGAAACACTCATCATGGCTGGGCTTCGCGAACGAAGAATCAGGAAAGGTCTCTACCCACGTTTGTCACAAGCACGCTGGTGGCTAAAAAGGCCAATACGAGACAGGCATGTCCGATTGCAAAAGGCACAGCAGAAAGACTCTTTAGATGGTAAGTTCGGCAAGGCACGATTCTTTCTGCGCTGTCTTTTCTCCTCAAGGGTGACCCTGCGTGCTTTCTCAAAGGCATCAGCAGCGATATAGATGGTGTGTCTCCAGACCTCCCAGTTGGAGGCCAGAGTAGACCAGTTATGTTGATCAATATGGCCAAGGCTGAGATGTGGTTTCAGAGAGTCCTTGTATCTCCTCTTCGGGGCTCCTCTCATGCGGCAACCGGTGGCAAGTTCACCGTAAAGCAAGATCTTAGGGAGACGGTGGTTGGTCCTTCATCCTGGAGACGTGCCCTGCCCAACGCAGCTGTGTTCTCAGCCACATGGCCTCAATGCTTGTGACTGCTGCTGGTTCTAGAACAGATGTATTAGTCACATAATAAGACCAGTGGATGTTTAGGATTGTACGGAGGCAGCATTGATCGAAGCATTCCAGGAGTCGCACGTGGTGGCAGTAGATGACCCATGATTCAGATTCATATAAGAGAGTAGATAGCACTATGGCTCTGTAAACACTGATCTTTGTACTTTTCTTCAAGTGTTTATTTTGCCAAACTCTTTTATGAAGCATTCTGAAGGCACTGTATGCCTTTGCTAAACTCTTGTCTATCTCTCCATCAATCTTACCATCCGAGGAGATGAGGCTACCTAGGTAATTAAACTGCTGGACTTCGACGGATTAGTGGGATGGGAGAGACCTCCAGGCTTAGGGCTGCTAG
>NW_020885078.1:33445-48571 GCF_003945725.1 Corapipo altera | reverse complement strand
CTAGCAGCCCTAAGCCTGGAGGTCTCTCCCATCCCACTAATCCGTCGGAGAACTGGGTGGAGGCCCATCCTTTGGCCCTGAGCCAGCTGCTGACACACTGTTGATATACAGAAAGGATTTGATGTGCTGATACTGGTTCAGCAGGTATGTGAGCAGAGATGAAGCAGAAGAGAAAGAAAACAGGAGCTGCTGAAGTAGAAGGACTGAAAGCAGCATAGGTGAG
The DNA here is from genome assembly GCF_003945725.1 of Corapipo altera. NCBI lineage: Eukaryota > Metazoa > Chordata > Aves > Passeriformes > Pipridae > Corapipo > Corapipo altera. The sequence continues at coordinate 48,348 of NW_020885078.1, read as the reverse complement.
TACTGTGGCTGGGGGGTAAGAGATTGGGCCTGGGGCACAGTGGCTGACAAAGGGGATTACAGGAGGAAGGGATGCTGAAGAGCAGCTGAGAGAAGAGGATGGTAATATGAACAAATATAGAATGATACAAAGAGTCTTTTCAGAAGGCTAGCAAAAAGGAAGATGTGGCTGAACAACAGTTGTGAACAGCCCCAGAATCGATGGAGAAGAGTGGCTGACCTAAAGAAAAGCTGTGTGACCTCCAGCTTAGAAAGAAAGAGAACTGCACAAGTAAGAGACACAGTAGAAAGTCCAAAAAATCTGGGTCAAAAAGGAGAACTAGACAGGAAGAAAGGAATTAAAGACTGGAACAAAAACATAGAGCAGAGAGGGCACTGGCTAGGAAAAATTAAAACCTGATTCAGAGAAAATCTGAAATGAGAATTATGTGTTTGTACAATTTAAAGTTGTTCAGTGTACCACCATTTTAAAATGAGAGTTCAGTGTGTGGAATATCTATTGTAAATACCTAATATCTCTTATAAATACCTCAATGTAAAACTTTCTATCTAGAAAAACTATTTTTCTCTGTATTAAGTCCAGACCTGCCACTCAAAAAAGAGTTTTAATAACTAAAGTATTTTCTGCGTATTTGTTTTCATTTTACTCTCAATCCAGAGTTTGCAATCTGTTTTTTTCAACACTAACAACATGGGAATCACAAAATTACATGGACTGGTTATTCTGGTGACAGCAGGAATCACTGGAGCAATCTGGTGGGTGTTTAAACTTCGATAATTATTCTCTATTAGCATATATTTCTCTTGCCTAGATTGAGAGATGTTTCTTCTGACTGTACATATATAGGTACAATGTAAGCATTTGCACAAAGCTGAATTCAAAAGATCAAAATAACTGAGTGTGCACACTTCTAATCTTCTTTGTGACATTCTAAAAATATGATGAATTCGGCTCTGCATATTCCTATGAGCCCAAGTGTGTGTTTTCATGTTTAAATACCACAATAACACCTCTGTACTCCAGACCAACACAAGGATCCTGGCACAGAGCTAGACCTCTATGTGGTGGACTCAGCCATATTTATCCTGCACAATTATTATCCTGGGTCTCGCTGGGCTAGCATGCCTCTGTAGTAGTCTACTACGGTGAGGCTTTTGTACTATGTGTACAGTGCTCTGGACCCTGAAATGAGATCAAGTGGGGTAATTCAGAATGCAGAATTTGCGGGAATGATACTGGAGAACTCTTCCAACTGGTGGAATTAGGACAAGCTTCTCAACCATATACTACTCTCTCTGAGGGAAAACATCCATCACAAATGCTCATGTTTTTGTTGACAATACAATTTGGCTCACACTCTGGTCAGAGTAGAGACAAAGTGATGGTGTAAACGCCTTGCTTCAAAAGGCAACTACACAGTCAGTTTCTAGCAGCACCTGTGACCAAGATCTGTTGTAAAGCAGTCACATTTCCTTTGGCATGAGTGTTCTTGGGCAAATTAAATCATCCACAGATCTTCAAAGTTAATATATCTTCAGGTAACTTTAGACTAGACAGCTGTCTTGAAACAACTGAGCATTGCAAATACTCATCATCATATTGACCCCACAAATCTGTATTCTGTTAGCTTTGTTTTATAGTTCCAGTCATAAAGGGAGTGGAGGACAGATTGATTTTTTTTTTTAATCGTTGAATCATTGCTTTCTTATCCTGTCCAAGGTACTATCACCTTTTCTCCCCAGCCAGAGGCCAGGAACCCACAGCCTCTTCTGAAAAGGATACATTACTCTAAGTTCCATTCTCCACGTTTTGCAAGATCCAGCATGTCTGTGATTCTAGGCCGTGAGGGTAAGACTCATCTGAAAAGACTAAATCTTAAGCAGAAGAGCCATGCCCTAGAAGCGCTTATTTCCATTTTGAGACACGTCATCCTGCAGTGACCAGCTAAGAGGCAGACACCTGTACTGTGAATGCCTTGAGCTGAATGAACAGGCTCATATTCCAGAGATTTAATATGGAGAAATACAAATCAAGTGATGCAGCTCCCCCAAAATCATGCAATGAAAAGACAGCTTAATCCCACCTGGTTTAGACACCTAGAAGCTAATTATCTACATATCTACATCCAGGCTTCCTTTGTAATCATTAAAAAGAAGTGGGCCCTGTCAAAGTCTATTAATCCCATACTTACTTAGAGATTTAGAGATAGTTATTCTATGTCATGTTCTTGCCCAAATAACACCCTGGGCAGCTAATTATGTTTCTACATCTGGGGTCACTGTTGTAAGATAATGTAAATACAAAGATAGGACCACCAAGATCTTTTATTTTCCTGTAAACCAGAAGTAAATCCTTTTAAATCAATACAGCTGACTTTTTAATTATTTAAACTCTGTGTGTGTGTGTGCGTGTGTGTGTGCAGACACATTTGTATGTGCATGTGTTAGGAGCAACTTAAGTAACAAGGAAACTATGTCAGACTCAGTGGAGACCTAGGACATATGCCATTCACACTACACATGCTTGATTAAGCAGAAAGGGATAAGAGCATAGCAGATATATGTGAGGAAGTGGTGAGTAGTTGTTAGTGCTGTTGGCACGGTAATACCAGAATCTCAATCTATCTCTGTTGGGTGTTCCTCTCTTTGAGAACTGCTGGTCAAACTGAGGGCAAAGAAGCAAATGCAAAGGCAGTGGAAACTAGGACAGGTAACCTGGGTAGAGTCCAGACATGAAGTTCAGTTGTGTAGGGATGGGGTGAGGAAGGCCAAGGGTTAGTTGGAGCTGAACCTGGCAATGGACACAAAGAATAACAGAAAGGGCTTCTATGGGTATGTCAACCAGAAAAGGAAGGTCAAAGAAGGTGTTACCCCCAAAAAGAGGATGCTGAAAAACTGGTAACAACAGATGAGAAGGTTGAGATAACAACTTTTTAACCTTAGTCTTAAATGGCATCCTCTCTTTCCACACCTCTCGAGTGGATGGACAGCACAATAGAACTTAGGGGGAAAAGTCCTTCCCACTGTAAGATAGGATGAGGTTCATGACCATCTGAGAAATCTGAATGTACATAATTCTATAGGGGACCTGTTGAGTTGCATCCTGGAATCCTGAGGGAATTGGCTGATTCCAAGACACTCTCCATATTTGAAAAGTTCTGGCAGTAAAGTGAAGTCACAGGTGATTGGAAAAAAGGGAAACACTGCACCCATTTTTAAAAAGGGTAGAAAGAAGGACCCTGGGAACTACTGCCCTGTTGGCCTCACCCCTGTGCCAGGGAAGATCATGGAAGAGACCCTCTTAGAAGCTCTGCTGAGGCACATGGAGGGTAGGGACAGCCAGCACAGTTTCACCAAGGACTAGTCCTGCCTGAACAACCCAGTGGCCTTCTGTGATGGGGTGACTCCAAAAGTGGACAAGGGAAGCGCTACAGATGTCATTTATCTGCACTTCCGTAGAGCCTTTGACACGGTCCCTCACAACATCCTTCTCTCTAAATTGGAGAGAGATGGATTTGATGAGTGGACTGTTAGGTGGATTAGGAATTGGTTGGATGGTCACATCCAGAGGATCATTGTCAATGGGTCATTGTCAATAGTTCAGAGGGTCATTGTCAATTAATATCTTAATTAATAACATAGATGAAGGGATTGAGTGCACCCTCACCAGATTTTCAGATGACAGGAAGCTGAGTGTTGCAGGTGACACACCTGGAGGTTGAGGCCATCCAGAAGGATCTGGACAAGCTTGAAAAATGGGCCCATGGGAATCTCATGAGGTTATAAAAGGCCTGTGTCAGGGCAAACCTGGGTATCAATTCAGGTTAGAGGATGAACAGATTGAGAACAGACTTGCTGAGAAGAACTTTGGGGTGCTGATGGATGAGGGGCTGGACACACTTCGGCCATGCGCACTGGCAGCCCAGAAAGCACCGTGTCCTGGTCTGCATCAAAAGCAGTGTGGGCAGCAGGTAAGGGGAGATTCTGACCCTCTGCTCCTCTCTGGTGAGAACCCATCTGCAGTACTGCCTCCAGCTCTGCGGTCCCCAGCACAGGAAAAATATTGACCTGTTGGAGCGAGTCCAGAGGAAGCCACCAAGATGATTGTAGGCTTGGAGCACCTCCACTATAAGGAAAAGTTGAGGGAACTGGGATTGTTCATCCTGGAGAAGAGAAGGCTTCAGGGTGACCTAATTTCAGCCTTCCAGTACCTGAAGAAAGAGACAAGAAAGATGGAGAGAGACTACTCACAAGGGCCTGGAGTGACAGACAGGACAAAATGGCTTCAAACTGACAGAGAGTAGGTTTAGATTAGATATCAGGAAGAAATGCTTCCCTGTGAGGGTGGTGAGGCCTTGGCACAGGTTGTCCAGAGAAGCTGTGGCTTCTTCATCCCTAGAAGTGTTCAAGGCCAGGTTGAATGGAGCTCTGAGCAACCTGGTATAGTGGAAGCTGTCCCAGCCCATTGCACAGCGGGTGGAACTAGATGATCTTTATGGCCCCTTCCAACCCAGGCCATAATTCTATAATTCTATAATCCTGTGGGAGGTACCTCTCTCCCACAGTAGTTCTATTGACCATGGAAGATCTGGCTCTTGTGGTATCATCAGAAAAACAGATTTGATTTATTGTCCTGACACATGTAGCTGTGATGAAACCCAGATCTACTCAACTGGAACCATTAGTCAACCTTGATAATATTATTTACCTTATTACTCTCCCATTTCTTGACTCTCATATTTGCCAACTGTGCACCTCCATTTCTCCCCTCTTCCCCTCTCTCAAATAAACAATTCACCTTTAATTATTTTTTATCCAGTGGTCACAGCTTTGCTACATCCAGACCTAAATTTGATATTTCTGATATTGTTACCTGACCTTGGATTTATATAGTATTACTGATATGATATTGGCCTTACAAGACCTTGGTCCCCAAAAGTCCCCAGCATCCTTTCTATTAGCTGTGAATCCTGACCATTTATCAAAAAAGTCCCCCTCTTAATGAACTGTGAAATCCAGCCATCTTTCACAGCTCTAGCTCTTGTTTCTGTCAGACTCCCACATTCTTATTTGTAATATCCAGCCATTTCTTATGTTTTGTACAGTAGCTTTCGGCATTTTGTTCAGTTAGCTTAACCTCAGGATCAGGCAGAGCCAACAGTCAAGCCTTTTGCCTGGAGCCCTGCTGATATGGGTCATTCTACTTATTTGGGCAATGTTTCCTGGAGTGTCTTAAGCAGAAAGAAAAGATGTAGTCAATCACATTAATTCTATTCTGAAATTACAGGCACAGTTGAAAGATCAGAACATTCTATCAAAGAAAATGCAAAGCAAAGAGAAGAAACCCTTTCACAGAATTACAGAATAATTGGGTTTGAACGAGACCTCTGTAGTTCATCTAGTCCAATCCCTTGCTCAAAGCAAGGTCAACTAGAGAAGGTTGCTCAAGGATTCGATTAGTCATCTCTTAAAACCTCCAAAGATGTAGCTTCCACAACGTTTGTGGGTAGCCCATTCTAGTACTTGACCACTCCAGTCACTTAAAGGATTTAAAATTCCTCATCTGTTACTGAAATTTCCTTCTCATCTGTGTATATCAGAGAAGAGCTTTGCTCTACCTTCTTTGTAGCCTGCTCCCATCAAGATAGCAGAAAGGTCTCCCTTTAGCCTTTTCAGCCTGAAGATAAAGAGGCCCTGTTATGTCGGCCTCTCTTCTTGTTTCACATGCTCCATCCCCCACTGGCCCAGTGGCATCGGCTGGATCCCACCTATACATCAATCTCTTTACTGTCCTGAGGAGTGCCAGACAGGACACTGCACTTCAGGTGTATCTCCCAAGTGTCAAGCAGAGGGAAAGAATTTCACTTTTATTAATGGCTAAAGCCCATGAGGCAGTTACTTTCCTGCTGACTCCTGCTTCACTTGTCTACAGGACCCTATTTTAGTCAGTCAGCCCCCAGCCTACCCTGTTGCATAGGGTTACTGTGGACCAGGTTGCATTTGCCTTTGCTGAACTTCATGTGATTCTCACCAGCCCATTTCTCCAGCCTTTCCAGATCCTCTGAATGGCAGCCCCACCCTTTGGCATATTGTCCACTCCCTCCAAGTTAATTTTATCCACAAACTTGATGATAAGTAACAGATTCTTGATATGGAGTCAAGAAAGATTTTAATCTGATAGTTTACCAGATTGAAATTTCCTGCATTTTTTGGTGCTTAATTTCATTTAACTGAACCATATTTTATTATTTTCCTGTATTGTTTTATGAATCACGCTTTTCTTGCACCCACTGCTTTTTTGACTTAGGCTTCTCTTCTTCATCACCTATCTCATAATATACACAGTTATGTTACTCCCTAGAAATGCTCCTTTAAATACATTCACAGTTGCACACACTATCCTTTGAGGAGTCTAGCATGTGTGACTAAAGAAGAAATAAATGTTAATGCCAATAAAACAATGTGACAAAAAGAATGTATTATTTTTGTAATTAATTTAAAATTTAAAAGATTCCAATATGAGATGGCATTTCCACAGCTCCCGCCCCTCTGCCCCCAAAAAGGTTAATAAGGCTAGACATCTTTCTGTGTTTGCCTATATGTGATCCTTCTAATTTCCCTCTATTATCCTGTTTAGTAGAATACTTTTAGTAGGTGTTTTCACTTTTTAAAACCTCTTTTCCCTACTGGAAATTCTAGGAATTAAGAGTGCAGGGGTCCCACTTGGTGACTCATCTACAGGAACCTGCATAAGCAATCAGAATGGAGAGCAGTGTCATCTGCTCTGTGATGTGTCCTATTAACTCCACAGTGCAGGCATGCAGAAATAAACGTATCAGGAAACCACCAACTGTATTGAAGGTGTTTGGCCTTATTGGACCAGGCTCTTACCATGTAAAAGTAAAACTGAATTTCCCAAAGGAACAGACCTGTTGAAAATAATTTTAAAATAAATTGATTTGCACTCAGCTTGAGTTACACCAGCTGAGCAGTCTGTTAAATGTAGCTGACACTGTATATGGAGGTAAAGTAATATAAATCATATTACAGTATTTATGATGGAGCCTAACTGTCTGGATACCCAGTGACATTGAATCAAGGGGTACTACTGCTGAAAGACATAAAGATCTCCTGTGGGGCTTATCCTTCTAGAAAAAGAAAATCTGAAACGTCTATGTCATGATGTATTTATGTATCTTTTATCTTTCCCTCATTTGCAGACAAACAGACTTTAATGAAACATCTCCAATGCTTTCATGGTAAGCATACTTCTCTGGATTCATTAACATGATATTACATTGTTCTAAGAAACACATGACTGTCTTTCTGGCACATACAAGTCAGGACAGACGAAAACAAGATTGAATTAACAGGAAAAGATGCCCACTTAGAAAAGGTACTCTTCCAGAAACCATTAAAAAGTACACAGATGCAGAATATTTAATTTGTTTGCCTTCAGAAAGGAAATACAAATTATAGTGAATGTTGAAAATCTTTTGGTTTAATTATACCTTAATTCCTTTTTCCCATCCCTTGTCACCATTCATCTCAGAAGTTAGAAAAAGAAGAGGTTTTGGCTGATACTATCTTTAGTGGTAACAATCAGCATTGTAGATGATGTGTGTCTGTAGAAGGGACATTCCAGGTCACTGGGATAAATTATCTTCTGCAATTGTCTATTCTAGAGCCATTGACTCTAGGAAAATAGTAGAAGAGATATGGACTCACTGGAGAGAGTTTGACAAAGGGCCACAAGGGTGATGAAGGGACTGGAGCATGTCTCCTATGAGGTAAGGCTGAGAAAGCTATGACCGTTCAGCACAGAGAGAAGGCTCTCTTATCTGTTCTGGGAAGCAGTTTGGCTGGACTTACTAGGAGAGCTTTAAAATACATTCAGCATGGGAAGGGGATGTTCTTCTGAGTGTCAGAGATAAACCAGGAAACAACACTCTAGGAAGGAGCAGGGAAATATCTGTGCATCATGCCAAAGGAATTAGAGAGAGCTCTTTCCAAAAGATGAAGAGATGGACAGCCCAGATGAAGTGTCTCCACAGCAATGCACATGGCATGGGTAACAAGCAGGAGGAGTGAGAAACCATGGTGCAATCACAAAACTATTAAATAATTGCTACCACAGAAACATGGTGGAGAGTTGCACATCTGGAACACTGCAGCTGAGGGCTACAAGGTTTCCAGGAGAGATAGGCTGGGAATGATGGACAGGTGTGTTGTGCTCTATGCTAAGGAGTGGATGGATTGTGAAAGAGCTGCCTCTGAGTAACAAACATAAACAGGTTGAGAGCTTGTGGGTTTAAAATCAAGGACCAACACCTATTTTAGATGTCTGCTCCAGGATAAGATGACTCCTACTGATTTCAAAGGGAGTCTGGGATGATTAACTCAGAGGCAGGCATCTGTGCTGAAGAAGCTTATGTTTGTCTTCATGAACTTCCTTGGCCATCTAAACACTACCTTCATTCTCAAACTCCTTGCAGGAGGTGGGATGTACTGGTGTTGACACCATGGTTGGCTCCAATTGTGTGGGAAGGCACATTCAGTAGAGACATCCTGAATGCTCAGTATATGCAGAAGAACCTGGTCACGGGAGTGGTCACTTTTGCTGTTAGAAACTACTGGTTTGTCATTTATTTCTTGTCAAATAGTTAAATTTATCACCTGCCAGCTATGCTGCAATACTGCTTGTGGAGCAGAAGTGAGACACATTCCAAAGACTGAGCATAAGCAGCTTTTGACTGTGAGAGAAAATCTCAGTGGGAGAAATATGATATGTGAGTGTCACCTTCCAAAACAGGGCAACTGACTGTGACATTGCCTTGAAAAAGGCAAAAACTATCCTTGGAAATATAATTAGAATTTTGATCCCTTGTGTTAAAAATTCCAGCTCCTGCTATGTTTCTAACAACAAGATTTCCCTCTAACCTGTGGTAAAAAATAGAAAAATTCAGTAAAGTTGAGGAGGGGTTTGGGTTTCTATAAGAGTTTAAATTAAAAATATTAGCTCTTGTAAAATTATTAATCATGATATCATAGCTTATAAGTTCTGGGATTGGTTCCCTTTGAGTTTCTGAGTAAAGAACTATACTCCATCTCCACTAGCATCCTAGATTTACACAGAGACTTCAGTTATTTCAAGGTAATCAAAACTATTTAATTGATAATTTTGATCCTCTCCTGCAAAAACAGGTTGAGAGAGTTGGGGTTGTTCAGCCTGGGGAAGACAAGACTCCAGGAAGACCTTAGAGCCCCTTTCCATACGTAAAGGGGGCCTACAAGAAAGTTGGAGAAGGATTTTTTACAAAGGTAGTGATAGGACAAGAGGGAATGGCTTTAAATTGAGAGTGTAGATTTAGATTAGATGTTAGGAAGAAATTCTTCCCTGCAAGGATGATGGGGCCCTGGCACAGGTTGCCCAGGGAACCTGTGACTGCCCCATCCCTGGAACTATTTGAGGCCAGGTTGGACAGGGCTTGGAGCAATCTGGGATAGTGAGAGATGTACTTGCCCTGGCAGGGGTCAAACGAGATGGTCTTTAGAGTCCCTTCCAACCCAAACCTCTGTTGATTCTGTGATCCTCTCTAGTAAGTGAAAATATTACACTACAGAAAAGTGCCAGGGAGCATGTAAAAAGGAAGGATGAGGAGAAGTATTTATAGAGCGGCATGAGGTAGAAGGCATGTATTCTGTACATCCATGACAGTATGAAAGAACAGTATAGTGGAAGCTAAAAAATGGTATAATGTGCAGGAGTGTAAGGAAGGGTTGAAGGGTAGTAGCTATGTTAAACAAAGAGCATTGACATAAGAAGGGAACAATGGATAGAAAAAGATAAACAAAATGAACTTGAAAAGCTGTCATTCTTCAGCAGGAGGAACCTGTCTTCATTCTTTTCCTTTTCATATCTCTCAGATATGTCCAGTTCATAGAAGGGTTCATAAGATCTGCCAACAAGTACTTCCTTGCTGGGCACCGGGTGAATTTCTACTTGTTTACAGACAATCCTGAGAAGATCTCTCACCCTCAGATGGCCCCTGAGAATCATCCCTGTTTGTCATCCCTGTCCACAATCACTCAAGGTGGCAGGACATCTCCACAAGCCGTATGGATATCATCAATACATATATCCACAGCCAATTCCAGTTTGAGGTTGACTGTCTCTACTCCATAGATATTGATGTCCAGCTATTGGCACACATTGGTGTGGAGATCATTGATACACTGGTGGGAACCCTCAGCTCTTGGCAGTTCACCACACATCATGAGAACAAAGCCTATGAGACACGCCCTGAGTCGCAAGTTGCAATCCCTAAGGGAGAAGGGGACTTCTACTATACATCAAGCTTCTATGGGGGAAGTGTGTCCGAGGTATACAAACTGACAAGAGACTGTTTTAAGGGGATCATGGAAGACAGAGAAAATGGCATTGAAGCTAGGTGGCATGATGAGAGTCATCTCAACAAGTATCTCCTGTACCACAAGCCCACGCGCCTGCTCTCTCCAGAGTACTACTGGGATGCAGAGCTAAGCTCACCCCCCATCATCCAGGTGAAAAGGATGTGCTCTGTGCACAAGGATAGCTAGAAACGACCTTCTGAAACAAGGAAAGCAAGTCTTTCCTCTCTACAACCCCATTGAATTCTGGGTGGTGGGCAAAATAACAATTTCCTTCTATTTGTAGGGCTGCACACAATTTCTGCACTATTATCCCATTAAGTGGGTCTCCCTAGCTAGTGTTAGGGACTACTAAACCCAGATTTTTTTTCTCTTAGTAACTGTTTTTCAACTTTTTGTTCTTTGACAATTCTTTCATCTGCATGTTTACAAGCACAGACTTCTACCCAAACTGGAAACATATAAAAATTGACAAGGACGTACTCAAAATGACAGTGTTTAGGCATCTGAATAAAGTCAATTTGCAAATTTACAAATGGTCCCCACAGTTTAAGGTACGCAATTATACTTGTCTTCTGCTGTCATACTGACAGAGCTGAAAAGCTCTCCTAACAATATGATGATTTAAGAATTTGAGCTATACATTGCTAGCAAGCATCAATCATTTACTCCTTAGTTTCTGACAAAATGAAAGCCCTTTCCTGATTAATTAAAAACATGTGTGAATTTACAAATCCTAAATGCATATGGACTATCAAAAGAAAATTAAATCATATTTGAAGTTTTTCAATTTTCCTTTTTCAGCATTAGCTATATTTTCAGATACAGCAAGATTTTAACAATTAGCTGAGTGACTTCATTAAAGCTTTCTATTGCTTTCATCCCGTTCCAAAGAAATGAGAATAGACAAATAACTGGAAATTATATGAACAAGAAAAAATTGGGGCAAACTAATCCTGCCACATAGCTGCAGTCATAACCTTTTTCTGTGGGCCACTGAATAGGCTATATGAGTAAGTTTATCTGTTATTCTTGCTGTACTCCTGTCACAAATGGGTAATTTAGACTGTCTAAAGAACCGCTGTCAAAGGGATCTGCAAAAGTGCTTCTGCTGAAACATAATGTAAAAGTGCTACTTAACAAAGTTTGATGGCAAAGTTCACTCTAATACCTATTGCACAAACAATATAACAGTGGTTCAAAACTACCAAGAAAGAATCAAAGTCACCAAGACAGAATTGGTAGTTACCATAATACAAGGTAATGCACAATATTGGTTGTTTACCAAATATCTATCTTTGTTGAAAGTTCTCTCTGCCTCAAGGAACAATCTTGAGAGGTGTCCCCACTCAAGGGTCATGCAGCCACACTGCCCAGCCGGGAGAGCTCAAAGAAGCCTCAGCTGACAAGCATGGAATAAAGTGGCTGCCTTGTAGTTCAGTTACCTGTGAGGGGAAAGGTGTGCATGAGATTCCTTGTACCTACACTCCTTGTACCTTTGTTCCTTGATAAATGATTATTGAAAAAACCATCTACTATTTATGTGTTAATTGCACGATCCCAGCTCGCATGATCCGTGCTCACTGGGTCACTCTGCCCCTTCATGGGTTTTCAGAGAACAGACTGGAGCAAGAGGAGTTCTTAGGCCTTCGCCCCCTTTAGAGCCTGAATCAAACTACTTTTGATTTGGTTAAGTAGTCACAACTTCCAGAGCCATTTTACCCTCACTTTTCAGAGAGCTCTAAATCAGTTCAGCCAGATTCACTGCAGAGTATTTCTTGCCTCTTGGGTGGTACAATTACTGTCAAGTGATCAAGTGAGCTATTATCCAAAACTGTGGTGGAAGAGAAGTTTTCCAAGCAATAAGAAAGTCTCCATATCGTCTTCTCAGATATATCTCCCAGAGAGATATGCTGGGCACTCAGCAGGAGCTTGAGCATCTCTCCCCTGAGCAGGAGTTAGGAGGCATCTCACTTTCTGTTGATGGATCTCATGTTCTTCATCCCTAGATACGTAGTCTCAATCAGTGGTGGTATTTAATGTAGACCACATTCATTACTGTATTGGGTCTGGCTGAGCTGGAGTTCATTTCCCCACAGCAGCCCTCACAATGCTTTGCTTTGAATTGGGAGCTAGGAAGGTGTTGAGAACGCACCAATGTTTTGGCCACTGCTGAGCACAGCATCAGCCCTGTAACATTCCTTCCTTAGTTGAGGGCAAGATCCTTGGAGGGGACCCAAGTAGTCCAGCTGACCCAAACTGACCAAAGGGATAATCCAGACCATGTGATGCCAGCTCAGATATAAAAGCTGAGGCACAGAGCAGGAAGGCAGGCATTCATTGTCTGCAGTGGCTGCCTGCTGAGGAACTGTTACATATGCTGAAGCCCTGCTTTTCAGAAGTGGCTGGACATCCCTGCTCATGGGAAGTAGAGAATAAACCGTGTTATCTTTCACTTCGCTTTTGCACACACAAGCTTCCGCTTCTCTTCAAATAAACTGCCTTATCCCAAGCCACAAATTGTTTTCCCCCTTACTCTCTCCCCTATCCAGCTGGGAAGGGGAGTGATAGAGTGGCTGGATGGGCACCTATCATCCAGCCAAGGTCTAACCACCACATTTATGCATTGCAACATTTGAAATAAAATAAAAGAAATTTCCTACTGATGTGACAAGCCTGGTATATCCAGCTCTCTGGCAGGGGGAAGAGTCTGAATGTGATCTCAGCCCCTTCCCCCATGCTGACTCTTTTTCCATGAAGAACAAGGGTGCATGTCTCTCTTGCACTAAGGGCCACAGCACTGGATACAGTACTCCAGGTGTGCTCAGCGGTGTTGAGCAGAGGGGAAGGATCCCTGCCCTTGACCTCTTGGCATTACTTTGCCTAATTCATCCCAGGATACTCTTAGCTTCCTATGTGGCATTCGCTCCCGAATCAAATAACAGCAAATTAAAGCAATATTGAATTATTACATCCTTTATTCCATAGCCAAGAAGAAGCATAGTGTCACCAGCGGGAGGGTTTCTTCCTCTTTTGTTATTTTTGTGTCTATACTCGGAGTTATTTTATCTTTCAAACAGCCTTTTTGCCAGCACTTGTTTCTATTTGGCTAACTTAGTTATTCAATTGCTTCAGTCTAATAAACCTTCTCCAGTCATGGTTTTATTTCTTTTGGACTGAAAACATGCAAATGCACAAAGCAAAACATAAATAAATAAAATTATAATGAAAAATGTGTTCATTAGTAGCTAGACAATTTGTTCTAAAAAAAACCACATAAAACATTTGGCTAGTCATAAACACAAGATCATGAAGTATTTCTGCTGTTGCAGCTGGGACAGCTCTGATCCAAAACCAAGTTAAAGAAAGGCTCAGTCAGTTTCTTAAATAATTTGACACATAAAACTAAAAATAATTAAAATAAGTTCAGATCAAGAGAAGACCCAACAAGATCTGAAGCATGATACATATTATTCTTATGTACCTGGAGATTGTCACCAACAGGTACAAGTGGGCTGGGGTCTTTGAGTGTCTCCACCCAAAGCTCTCTATAAAGTATTCTGTGAGGGCTGAGTGAAATCAATGTGTGAGTATACCTGAAGCACTGTGATCTAAGTTAAGATAGTGGACCAAGGCTGGACATAAATGTAGAGGAGCAAGGGGAAGTCAGAGGGTTAACATGTGTCTCGAATTTTCAAGCATCTTCCAGATCTCAGTCTGTTCACTTGAGGATTAATTCCTAGCTGTGACAGAGGATGAAGATTGTCTCTCATTTGTCTGGATTACATATCTGTCATAATATCTGTCATGAATGTGTTGTTCTATACTCCATACATTTTGTTTGGTCCTCTAATGTTACCTGTTTTATTGCAATTGTATCCCTTGAGAGTGGTTTCCAAGATCTGAAAATAGAGCAAGAAGATAACATCATACTCAAACTTGTTTTGTCTAAGGACTGGGCAGTAAAAGGTTACTGAAAAAGGGCCAGACAAGAGGAATCTCTGTGATATTGAGAGTTTTGTGATAAAGATTAGTGTGAAAGTTCTGAAGCATTCTGGTGAATTGAGTTAGCATAAGCTGGCTAAAGTAATCAAATAATTTAAGATTAATGGAACAGGACACAGACTGAGTTATAAGACTCAGAAAGAGTCAGTCACAGTTGTTACACTCTGGATTAAGCTACATGATGCCCAAAGTGGTCACATTTTTATTTAAGACTTTTTAAAAGCCTTTTGGTTCATTATAACCTCTAATTAGCATCCAGAGAAAGAATCACACACTCTTCTCTAAAAGAAATTCTTTTAATTTAGTGAGAAAAATAAGGTATTTTGGCAAAAGCTTTTTACAGGAGTAAAATACAACCATGAGAAAAGCATTTAACTAAAACATTCAGCACAAAGACCCATTCCACCGGAAACACCCACTGAAAACAATCAGAAGAGGGAGAAGAGGGAGAAGAGGGAGAAGAGGGAGAAGAGGGAGAAGAGGGAGAAG
>NW_020885078.1:5299-33435 GCF_003945725.1 Corapipo altera | reverse complement strand
AGAGGGAGAAGAGGGAGAAGAGGGAGAAGAGGGAGAAGAGGGAGAAGGGAGAGAGAGAGGCTGCATAGAGTGTCGAGTATTTACAGAGTTCAGTTTTCCCTCCCAGGCAGGATATCCAGTCAGTGCCTTCCAGGCCAGAGTGAGTTGTGCTGTAGCCAGTCACAGGCCACAGGGGTGTGGTGTGGGTGGGCTACCAGGCAGGTCTGCCTTGACTGACAGCCCAGCTAAAGGCCTTCAGTGATGCCATGTGCTTTGCATGGGCTGCAGGCCTTCCAGCTCTGCCGTGTGCTTTGCGTGGGTGCAGGCCTTGCCTTCCAGCTCTGCCCTGTGCTCTCAGCGCAGGCCTTATGTGCAGGCCTTACCACGTTCCTGCAGGTCTGGGCTCAGCCTGTCCCCACATGCCCACACACTCACAGTGAGTTGGTTCCGACCTGTATCAATAATTCAGTGAGATTTGGATCCAGGATATCACACCAGTATGAACCAGCCATTCTGAATCACTTTAGAAAGTATAGATGATGACTGTTCAATGAAATAATAGTGTTGAACTAGTGAGGGGAGTAATTTAATATTCTTTCTGCAGAATTTCCCCTCTGCCAGGCTTAATCCTCTGTTGCTGTCTGATTTCTCAGCCATACTCTCTGGCACTGCCAAACAGGTTTTACAAATGAAACTTAACACCTTGGGAGACATGACACTGCAAGTGTCCCACTCCCACTTTTCAATGAAGAACAAAGACCTCCACAGGTTCTACAGTCCCACTTCCTTGGAGCATCCTGAAGACTGGAAGACCTCTCTTATCCATACCTTCTCTCTCCATACAGCTTCCTTGCCCAATGCCTCTGGAAACTGGACACAAGTTTCCCACCACCCTCACAGACAGGATTGAACACAGTGGACAGAGAAGAGCTGAGTTGTCAACTATGAATAAGGACTACCAAATGCTTTACCTCTAGCAGTCCTCATCTTAGGAAGGTGTGCTGGTTTAAAAGTTAACCAGCAGGGGAAAATGAACTCAAAAGAGAGACCACAAGTCAGAATAACAATTTATTAAAAACAACACAACAAGTATGATTATACAGACAAACAACCGAATTCAATCCACAAAAACCCAAATGTACAACCCAGCACCCTGGGATATGAACAAGCAGGGTTCCCCGGGCCCCCCCCGAGTCCAAAGTAAAGGGGGGAGTGGAAAACAAACCTGCTGGTGGGAGAGCTATTGCAGTCCAGTTGAGGATGGTGGTCTCAATCTGGTTGAGAGCGGTGAGCTGTAGTCAGGTTGAGAGCGGTGAGTTGCAGTCTTCCTCTGGATCCCACGAGTGGAGAGAGTGCGAGGTTCTGAAACTCCAGGTTTATATATTCTCCAGCTCAGGCAGCAATGCTTAGCCCCTCCCCCAGAGTGGGGAATTCCATAAAAGGATGTTCAGTCCTTCCCTCAGAGTGGGGAATTCCATAAAAGGGTGTGAGGGTGCTCAGTCAGGGAATTCCACAAAAGGGCATGAGGACAGGAGCATGGGGGGGGGCACCTCGCAGGCCTCTACTGACAACAGTTTCTGGGAAATGGCATGGAGGGCTATAGAATACACAGTTTTGGGCTACACCCATCCAATGATGAATCGGTCCCAGCTGTTCTAAGTAGGACAGAAGGTCCTAGTATGGCTGATATGGCTGATCTTTAAAAATCAGAGCACCTTACAAATTAATGCCTTATGCTGGGGTTAAACACAGCCAGGAGAGAGGGTTAATGGAGGTGGGTCATGCCAAAATGTACTGCATCTGTATAAAGAGAATAAATGTCAACAAATACAGAGTCCTGTACCTGGACCAGAGTAATGCCATGCAACAGGACAGACTAGGCTCTGATTGACTAGAAAATTGCCCTTAGAAAAGCATCTGAAGGTCCTTGTGGACAGCAGGTTAAACAGATGTCAGTAGTTCTACCTTACAACAAAGGCAATCAACCTTATTTCAGCTATATCAGCAAGACTGTAGTTGTCAGGGTAATAGTAGCTATTCTACATGTCAGACAGTGACACGTGTGGTGCTGCTCCCTAAATGAAGACATACATGAGCTGAGGGTGGCCTCAACACAAGGGCAGTGACAGGATACAGTCCTGTGGACCTAGACAGAGGTGAGCAGAGCAGAGTGGTGTCAAAAATAGCCAACAATCAGTGCGCCTTGGGAAAAGACAGACTAGAAACCATGTCAAAGGTCAGCTCAGGAAATCCATAAAGCAACTTGGAAAGAGAACTTGGCAGGCACAGAGAGACTCCGATCAGAGTGTGGGAGTGGAAACCTGAAGCTCAGTTTGTCAGAGCAATTAAGGACTATTAGTGCACTCCTGGTCCTGGCACTAGCACTCTGTCTGATACTTGTAGCATCATGGATGACCATGTTCCAGTGGCTAACACTTCTAAATTTACTAACCTAGTTGCAGCCATTGTGTCCAACTCTCAATATGATGTAGAGAAGTACAGTGTATAGAAGTGAATTAGTGATATCTGTGGGATACAGATTAAACAGTTTATAGCCATTGGTGGATATGACAGACACTGCAAAATGCTCTACACATCTATGAAACTTTCTCCTATTCTTTGCAAATCAGTTTGACCCTCTAAGAGTGAGCAAAAGCCATAATGTAATTTTCTATTATTTCCTTTCAGTCAAACACCTGACTGCAAGGAATGGTATAATAGGGACTCTATGCTGAGTTGTAATTTAACTTTTAAGACAGTAGAAAGATTTCTTGTGAGGTTTAGCCTCACTAGCTTCCAAAATCTAATCCCACTGGGAATAAGAAATCAGTCATTAAATACTAGCAAATGGTTTAGCCTCCTGGACAATCTGACACACAGATTGATGTGTTAACATGGCCAAAGCGTTCCATTATCAGAGATGGCATGGGTTATGGATATTGTAACTCACTCTTGTAGTCTTTTCCACCTCTTTTACAGGAAGAGCTATAAGGAGCTAGTAAACAGGATGTATAAAGATGAGAGAGAGTAGTTTTGCTTCAGAGGTCAGGAAGGAACAAAGAACTGACATAACCATGTCAGGCCAGACAGTGAGTTGAGATATACCAGTGATTTACATCAGGATAATGTGGGAGAAAGAGCCCAGGAGAGAACATTAACATGGATGGGTTAGAACCCATCCTAGTTAGTACAGAAAGTCTTCATTACTCCTAAACCTAGGAGAAAGGTTTGACCTGAATGCCTTTCAGAGCTTAAAAAAGAATTGAAGAGGAAAAATGAAACTAGTCATTTACTTATATTCCTTAGTAGGTCACACCACCTAAAACAAATGTCTAGGATCTTTTTAGCTCCATGTACTTGTCCACACTGATTCTGCAAATGAAAAATTTGTATCTATGTTTTCACAAACTTGAATATGTGTCAGGATATTATGGCTTAGGCTGGAAGCTGGAGTAGATTGCTGTTGATCCCTTCGTGTCTTTGTGCATGGGCAGGCAGGTGTTCAGCCACCTCCAAGAGAGCTGGGCCCCATTCCATAAAACAGTGACTTAGGAAGGCAAACACCATCACTCCAAACATCCCTCCATTCCTCCTTCTTCCCCCCACTTCATATGCTGAACATGATGTCATATGGTATGGAATATTCCTTGGGTCAGCTGGGGTCAACTGTCCCAGCTGTATTTCCTTCCAGCTTCCCTTGCCAGCAGGGTGGTACAAGGAGCAGAAAAGGCCTTTGCTCTGTGTAAGCACTGCTCAGCAATAAAAAAAAAATCACTCTCCTTATGTTCACTTGTACATTCTGGTTTAAAAAAGAGAATCAGCACATTGATAGGAGAGGAATAATTTTTAATCTACCTCTTTATGGTGAGAAAGAGGAGGTTTAGTTGGAGGGTTTCCAGGACACTCATTGCTGTTTTACATGGGAGATACAGGAGGACATTCTCCCCTGCTTCTTCTAGTAGAGGTATTTCCAGTTTACACTGGAGCATGTGTTTTTGAACTTTTGAGCCTGATTCAATAGGAATGTGATCGCTTTGGTTAAAGAACTTACACCAGCCAGTAATAATGCAGATACCTGTTGGCCCCATGAACGCAATCCAACATCATGACAGCACTTGGAGCTGTTCTGAAGTTTTTGAAAAATCCTAACTCTCTCCACCTCTGATGTTACAAGGGTGTAGCACCAGAGAGAGAAGGGTTCTCAGTTTCATCTAGATTTGTATTGACGTGATCTTGCCATTCCCTCAGACAATTAAATGTTTGTCTTTGGTAAAAAACTAAGAGCAAGTAATTGGAGCTAACAAGGACTTCTGGGACTAGACTCACTCTTGAGATTAAGAACTTTCCTAGCTGCTCACTGGTCCTCTCCTCAATCCTCTACAGCCCACTGCCTCCCTTGCGAGGGACTCAGCTAAACGCAAAGGCATACTTAAAACTTGTTGAAACTCTAGTGCCTTGGGATATATGCATTCAGCATCTTAGAAAGAAACTTCATTGTCTTGAGAAGAGGGCAGCAAGGGATGCGAGCAGGACCACAGGGGAAAAACTGGAGAAACTGAAAGACAGAGGCAAATTCAAGCTATTTTTAATCTCAATGACTGAACACTGACGTGCTACAATTAGTTACTGATCTGTCCCAATTAGAGGTCAAAATAGTCTGCTTATTGGCACAACAATAATTGTCTTGTTTCAGAGCATATTTGCTGTAAGACCTGTTATTTCCAGGGCTGACTCACATGTCTCTCTGATGACAGAGAAGGACAGTTCTGCGAGGACTTCGGCAAATAGGCTGTCAGAAAGGCATTTGCAAAGGAGGGTCTTCAAGGTCATACAATCACAGAATGTCCTGAGTTTGAAGTCATTCACAAGGATCGTTGAGTACAACTCCTGGCCCTGCACAGGATAGCCCCAAGAATCATACCATGTGTCTGAGTGTTGTTCAAACAACTCTTGAGCTCAGACAGCCTTGGTGCTTTGACCACTGCCCTGGGGAGCCTGTTCCAGTGCTCGACCACCCTCTGGGTGAAGAATCTTTTTTTAATATCCAACCTAAACCTCCCCTGACACAGCTTCATGCCATTCCCTCGGTTCTGTCACTGGTCACCAGAGAGAAGAATTTAGTGCTGCGCCTCCAGTACCCCTCACGAAGAAGCTGCAGACCACAATGAGGTCTTCCCAGAGTTTCTTCCAGGCTGAAAAGACCAAGTGACCTCAGTCATACCTCATATGGATTCCCCTCTACATGTGTCACCATTCTCATGTCCCTCCTTTACCGTGTCTCCAATAGCTTTAGATCCTTCTTATATTGTGGCACCCAAAACTGCTCCAATACTCCAGGTGAGACCACCCCAACGCAGAGCAGAGCGGGACAATCCCCTCCCTCGACCAGCCAGCAATGCATGGCCTGATGCCCCCTGGACACAGTTGGGCCTCCTGGCTGCCGGGGCTCTACTGACTCATATTCAATTTGCCATTAACCTCCCTTTCCACTGTACTGCTTTCCAACACCTCGTTCCCCAGCCTGTCCGTACATCCTGATCCTAACCCTAACTCTAACCCTAATCCTAACCCTAACCCATCCCAGGTGTAGAATTGGTGCCCTGTTGAACTCCACATGGTTAGTGATTGCTCCTCTCTCTGATTTGTCCAGGTCTCTCTGCAGGGCCTCTCTGCCTCCTGGGGAGAGAGTTAACAGCTCCTCCCAATTTAGTATTGTTATAGGTAAATGAACCAAATCAAAATTTAGCAGCAAAATTTATTGTAAGATTTATATAAAGTGCAGATAAGCAAATCAGCGCACTGGGTGGCCTGGAGAGACCCCTGCTCTCCACCAGCCCACAAGCGCAATACAAATAAACAGCTACTTTTATACTCTTTTCAACCCCCTCCCATAGTCACTTGTTAGCTCTTGATTGGGTTTGAGTTCTCGGGCTTCGTTCTGGTTGGTTCTGTTGCAGGTCCATTTTGATTGCCAGGGACTTTCCATCAGTATCTTTAATTAACTCAATGTCCTTGGAGTTGGGTATGAATTATGGTGTCCAGATGTTCTCCTTGGCTCTTCTTTATCATTTTCATCCTTGACCCTCTGATCCTCGTTCTCTTCTTCTTTTCTAATGAGTACACTTAGACAATATTTTTAGAAAAGCAGGATATGGTATACGTGCTCAGTAAAGCAAGATACTCTATCTTTGCCAACTAGGTAGGGAACTGTCAGTTACAGGACAGTCAACTTATAATAATACAGCAGTTAACTATTCCGCAGCTTACAACTCCCTAGTCCCAACCAGGCATTAGCTATAATATACAGAAAATAAAATATATATATTTTGACGAGTAAATTTTACCATTGTTTACTTATTACAGTATCATCTGCAAACCTACTTAGAATCCTTTTGACTCCTATGTCCAAGTTGTTTATGAAGATGTTGAAGAGCACTGGACCTAAAATGGAATCCTGCAGAACCCCACTTATGACCAGTCGCCAACCTGTTATAACCGCATTTACTCTTTGTGCCTGACTCATGAGCCAATTGCTCACACATCACATGATGTGTTTATCCAGCTGTGGTCTGGACAGTTTGTCCTGAAGGATCCTGTGAGAGACAGTGTAAAAAGCTTTGGTGAAATGCAAAAAGATTACATCAACCGGTTTCCCTTGGTCAGCTAGATGGGTTACCTTGTTTTGAAGGAACATTAAGTTTGACAAGTGGGACTTTCCCCACATGAATCTTTGCTGACTGTGACTGATAACCTTCGGGTGTTTTTTAATAACTCCCAGAAAAGCCTTCTCCATAATTTTTTCAATATCTTACGAAGCTTTTGAATTTCAAAGTCCTTAAAAATGTGTAAGTTTCTTCATAGCACTGTCTTTCATGTCAGGACAGGTCCAGTAGAAGTCAATGGGGCCTTGACACATTAAAAATCTTGTTGTGTGCAGTGACACTACAAATGTTTGTAGTAGTTTTACCAGCTAAAGATTGGTCCCAGAATAATGCTTATGAGTTGTTTCGAAGTTAAACAGAGTTTTAGTTTGTATTATTAGCTGGGAGGTTCTTCATATGAAAGGAACCCTTTTCCTCCTGTTCAATGCATACGTCTGTAGGAAGATTCATGGTTGAAAATTTATTTTGATTAAGCTGAAGTTGCAGTATTATGTAAATGTGCATGGTGCAAGAAAGAAATTTAATCAGCTGGGATTTCTGTGGGGGAAGTATCTACAAGTACAGGATTCAGAGCACATGAATTAACAGATTAGAGAAACTAGTGACACCCTTTCTGGCAACCAGCTGTCGTTGGTTGCCTCATCAGAGGCCTTTACCCAGAATTCTTGAGGAAGAAGCATCCAGGTCCCTGACTGTAAGGTGTGCCTGGTGTTTCTCACTGAGGCTGGGACTGATGTTACCGTTGTGTGAAGGATGTGTGTTTGAATTGATGTGTTGAGTAATCAGATGAAGGAACTGTGGAAAGAGATTAACAGACTACACTGTGAGGCAGAAGGAACAGAAGAGGAACAGGAATAATGTAGAAATGGCCATCTGAACTACTCATGCTGGACTGCCTTTACAGTTACTGGGGGGAAGAAGCACAACTGCTGTGCAATTCAACATCCTAAAAAATCTAATCAGACTAAACATCTGAAACAATTCAATAAACTATCGCTCTAATTCAATTGCTCTAAAATTACCTACTGCTCTCCACTGACTGTTTAAGAAGTCTAGGACGATTGTTTCAGTTGTCTAAATCTTGCATTTCTAAAGCTACTTACATGACTCTTTTTCTCCTGAAATCCCATATTTTAATAATAATTTGAGTACTGACACTAGGAAGCAAGTCCATGAATACCCTTCTATCTCTTTACCTTACCATAGGGTCTAAAAAAGTCTAAAAAAAGCACCAAAAAACCAAGTGTAAGGTTCACTGATATATGGAAACTGTGAGTTCCATAAATTTTCTTTAACAATTAAACCCCTAGAAGTCTAAGAGGTCTACAGTTTCAAACATATTTCTTCATAGGAGTAACATTCATGACACATGTGATGACAAATCATGTCATTGTCCGGTGGAGGGCTTCAAAGATTGATGAAGGACCGGAGGATCTCTCTACGCCTGAGGGAGTTGGGTCTGGTCAGCCTCAAAAAGACTGAGAGGGGATCTCATCAATGTATATAAGTATCTTCAGGGAGGGTGTCAGATGATGGACCAGGCTCTGCTCAGTGATGCCCTGCAATAGGACAAGGAGTAACAGGCAGAAACTGATGCATTGAATCCACCTGAATGTGAATATTCCACCTGAAAATGAGGAAGTACTTCCTAGGATGCATATTAATAGAAATGTGCCTTCAGTCTATCAAGTCAAGCCTGGAGAAGGAGATCTCAAGCTTTATGGGTGTGGTTTGTCTTTATCTCATGATGTTTTGGGCACATAAACACTAATCATTTGGAATGTAATCTGACTTCAGATACAGATATCTATTTGCAAGTGTGTACAAGCCCGCTGGATGTCTGAGTTCCTAACAGTCAAAATGAATCAATCCATGAATGGAACCTGGTGACCAAATCTACTGCAAGAGTGTATCTGGCATCTATAGTCCATAGTGACAGCTTAGACACCAACTTGAAGTGTAGATATTTGGATATTCTAATGACTAAATAAAAATGTTCAGTGTAATTTTACATGTCCAGATATTGCATCTGCTCTACAAATGCCATTCCAAAACAATATGAGCCTTTTATAATGATTGTAACTCCCAGAAATGTCATATCTAATCTATTAGGAATCCATGCTTATAATCACTTGATAGATATCGAAACCATCATTCATGGACTATAAGTCCAAGATTAAATCAATTGTTCTTGAAGAATAGAATTTCTAAATTTATTTTAAAATCTCTATCTATCCAACCTTTAATGACTACCACTAAATCACTCCTATTTACCTTTGGTATAGTGAAAGTAAAGATACAATTAAAACAACAGTCCACCCTCTCCATTATAAAAAAAATTAGACACTGAGAAAACTGTCTATAATTGCAAATATCATGCCCTTGGATGAACTGGAGAACTACAGAAGAATCTTTTTTAAGTGACCTAAGAGTATGGATGAAGAACTGCAAGTATCTCAAGGGGAACTTCAGCAGCTCCAAATACTTCATCACTTTTAAGATACTTCTATTTTTTTTTTTAAATTTTGCCTTTCATAAGCAATCTTCACAAAACATTCACAGAACAAAGGCTGAGGAGCACCAGATACACATCTTGAAAAAGGGTCACAAAATCATTTAAAGCCTGGATAGTAGAAGTGTATCCTTTAAAAGAAAGAAGCCGCTGGTGAAGCAAGCTGGTGGATTTCTTAGTCTGTAGTAAGTTTTGCTTTCCATTCATCTCAGGACTTTTGGCAACACAGTAATGGAATATGTGGGGGAAAAAAGAATCTGGTACCTGCGAATGACCTCCAGCAGCTATGGGAGCAACTACGAGAGCTGTTTGGTGTTTTGGTGAGGCAACTAACTTGCCTTCTCTTCAAATATATGGAAGACAGCTTCCTTTCTTCTTGCTGTTATGAATTGTGTTCATTTGGCTTCTCTAATTTGTGGATTTTTGTATTCAGTGTGGAATTCATTTACCTTCACTAGGCACATTTGAACAGGACTTCAGGTTCAATTTATGATAAGAATCCATTGCTTATAAAAAACACTGCCTGGGTACATTTTACATAGTTTAGAATTTCCTTGCTATCTTCTGATCATCACTGCAGAACAGTTTGGGTCTCCTATAGATCCTGAGTCATATCTGAAAAATGCCTTTGATTACTTAAGGTATATGAGAAGAAATGAAAAGCTCATTCTTAAGCCAGTGAATCTCACCTCTATAGTCTCCAAATTCATAGTTGCAGAAGATCATTCATCTTCTAAAAGAGATACTTATGAAATGTCAAAATATTTCTTTCTGGAGGAAGTTATTTGCCTCCATTTCCAATGAAATATTAGATTTATTCTCCCAGACTTCAATAAGTGACCTTTATATCCTTAAATTAGGTCACGCAAATCCTACCTTTTCAGTCATGGAGTGCAAAACTTTCAGTTAATATATAACATATATGTCCTAATAACATATCATAATAGTCTATAATAGAAATATTAAAGGCAAAAACCATATATGAAATAACGGGTTTTGATACAAATTCTATACAAAATAGTCTGCTCTTCCTATATAAAAAGATTTAGCCAAGACTTGGTATAAAATATTTATAACAATGACTCTAAAATTAAAGGTCTTTGAGGCAGATATGCAATTTTGCACACCTTTTTTTTTCCGATAACAGTCTCAGAACTCATAACCAGTGCTCGGTAATTTCCTGGGCTCTGTATTATAACTTGAATTATATCTTCTTTTCCCAAAGAAATTTACTAAACATTTTTAGGAAATAAATGTAAATTGATGAAAATTTATTGTTCTCAGCTCTTTCAGTAAAATCAGGATCCTGAACATTACTCTTTTGTTCAAAAAGTCAGAAACAGGTAAAACATAGTTTTCTGCAAATAGCAAGGAAAAGAAAAAGAAAAAATGTTTATTTATTTAAGAATTTCTTCAGTATGTGGAAGAAGTTTCCTTTCAAAATCCTAACATAGCATCTAACACTCTTTCTTACAGTTCAACATCTCCACTCTTTCTTTCCTCCCCAAAAGCTGAAGTGTTCTTGGGAATTATCTGGAAATTCCTTTTACTGAACAAGAATTTACAGTGAAAAATACCACTACAACCATCTGAAACAATGCAAATATTCTGTTGCATTTCCACACTAAATTAATATTTCTCCATTTTTTTCTCAGGGCTCTTTTCACCTCCTCATTCCTCAAACTATAAATAGTAGGATTCAATAAAGGAGTCACCACAGAATAAGAAAGCGAGAGGAATTTATCAACAGATGCAGAATAAGTGTATTTTGGCCTCAAATACATGGAGCTTGCTGTACCGTAAAAAAGAATCACAACTAAAAGATGTGAGGAGCAAGTGGAAAATGCTTTCTGCTGGCTTTCAGCTGATGACATCAGAAGAATTGTGGAAATTATGCGACTATATGAATAAATTATCAACAAGAAGGGACATAAAATAGCAAAGACAGCCACCACAATGACTTGAATTTCACTTGGGAAAGTGTTACCACAAAGCAGGTCCAAGAGGGGTTGAATCTCACAGAAAAAGTGATCGATGGCAAAACCACAGAAGGGTAAGCTGAATGTTATGATGGTGTGTACCAAGCCTACAGCAGTTCCACAAATGTAAGTTCCAGCAACCAGACTTTTGCAGACTCTACTGTTCATGACAATAGTGTAATGCAAGGGGCAACATATTGCCACATAACGGTCCAGTGACATGGCAGCCAAGAGAAAACATTCGGCAACTCCAAAGAAAAGGAAGAAAAACATTTGCATTGCACATCTTGCCTTGGAGATACCTATTGTTCCCACCATCAGATTCTCAAGAATATTTGGTATTATGACTGACAAATAGCAGATATCCAAACAGGACAGCTGAGTGAGGAAGAAATACATGGGGGAATGAAGAGTGTTATCACCATTCATTATCAAAGCTATCACTGTGTTAGCCATCAAGGTGAGAATATAAAGAGATAATAAAACTACAAAGAGCAAAGGATGCAAATGAGAGATTTCAGAAAAACCCAGGAGTCTGAATTCACTCACTTCACTGAGGTTCCCAAGAATCATCCCTCTTTGGTACCTAGTAGAACTATTCTCTCTTCGTTTTTGCACTCAGTAGTTGATGACATAGTAAACAGACAGGCAAATTGGCAATCCAAATACCACTACCTGATTGAATAGGCAAAAGGATGAGTAGAATTTAGAAATTGTCAAGATTTTGAAAAGGTCTTCTGAAGAGATTAAGTGGTCTTATGCATATGTTTTTGTCTCTATTTTTGACTGAGGCTTCTTTTCATAGCTCTGCCTTCAAAGTTTGCATATTTACTAGTGTCTTCAATGCTCAGCTACAGTTTTTACCCTGCAGAACAAGGGGAAAAAAAAAACCAAATATTTTTTATGGACTAATCAGTTCAAGTTCCAACAGCATCAGTAGCACTATTTGAATATAACAAAGATAATTTCTCTGTTATTTAAGTGATCTACTCTGGGGATGCATGCAAGGTCAATTGGTCCAAAGCATCTTGTGACTGTACTCATGGCTAGGCTATACAACATGAAAAGGGTTAAAGGGCCCTTACAAGAGACAGGCTTTGCATGCACAAGGATTTACTTGTGGGATACACAGCTTATGGCAGTCATGTATTCTGAAGTTACCTTGTGGGGAGTGTGGTGGAAAAGAGGAAGAAAAAAATCCTAAATCATGAAGTCTCCAGAAAAACATTCTACTCTGAGCATTCTGCAGCGAATAAGGAGAGGTGTTTTTCCCCAGCACTATATCCTATATATATATTTGTAAAGTCCACTGAGACTTGCTAATGCTGATTAGAGCAATAAAGCATAGTTGTTACTCACAGGTTGGTTACTAAGTGTGGTGTACGTATATTAGTTGATTCACAGATGCTCTTTGCGGTCTCTCCAGTTTTAGATAATTTGGAATACATTTCTATATAAACCTACATGTTCTCATGCAACATCAAGAGCTGTCTTTGACTTTGAAGCAATTACTATTACTTCATAATTATCACCAAATTAGTGAGACAGTAGTCACGTAAGCTTGTCATATTTATGCTTTCTCAACAAAATTTGAAGGTGAAGCAGAGGTACAGTCCACATACATATGGGACTATAAATCCTGCTGAGATAGGAATGGAAGGCTGCAAGTTAAAAGTGATCACAAATCACTTCAATAAAACTGTCAACTTTGTAAAGGTCTTGGCCAGAGTCAGTCATCTAGAGTACCTTTATATCCTCTGGGGAGAGAGATCCTCTTAATCTTTACAGTATATCAGAATCAGGCGAAACAAGCCATAGAAGTGCCTGTTTTTCTCCATTGACTATAAAAGATATTCAGACCCCCAAACCAAGAATGCAGACACAGAATTATCATCAACTTTGTCATCTAAACCTAGAGGACCTGCACCTTATGACAACCCTGTAGGTATCCGCAGGGAGATGATAAATTGCAAAGCAACATATGAAGGCCATGAGTGCACAAAAAGGCCTTAACGACCCTGCCCTATGGTCTCCAGCCATACTCTCTGTCCACAGACCCATGATCTTCATTTAAGATCACTTCAACTTATATTGACCCTGAACAGGAGACCATTGTGTGTTTTGGAGTAGTGATGCATGTAGCAGTTCACCTGAAAAGGCCTAAGCTTTGCTGTGCTGAGCATCCAGGATGACACTCAGGTCTGGGCTGTGCTCATCTCTTGGCCACAGGTTAAACTCAGCAGCTCATGGTAAGCAGGTAACTTCCACTCTTACTGGTGACACCACTACCTGCGTGGCCTGACCTGTGTCCAGAAGTGAAACAAGATTTTTTTTAATAGATGTTTTTTATTTGAATGAGTACAGAAAAGTTCCACTCATAATGTTCAGAAATTTTTGACCAAAGTTCAGCCAGTTACAGAAATCTGGGGTTTATATTTGATTAAAAGTGGAATTACTGACGGATATCCACACTGACAGTGTCGACATCTCATTCAAACTGATCCTATTTCACCTGGCCTTAGAACTGTCTTTGTCCACTCTTGTCTTTAGTGAGTGACCTCTGCATTACAATCATCTTCTGTAAGCAACAAAGGGAAAGTGATTTTTCAGGGAAGAACCACCTAATGTGATGTAGGTGTGTTCTGGACATAGTAAGTGACAACTACAAAGTGCTATATCTTTGTTTAATTAAACAGAAGCATAGCATGATTCACCTAAATAAAGACAGAAATATCCATAGAGGACAGAAATATCCAGAGAGGAAAATTTCTGACAAATCTGAAGGATCTATCTGAGTTGGCATGATGTGTTCTCTCAGGGGACACCTTTCCCATACCATTAATTAAAGAGTATAAAGCCAGAGTTAGACATGAGCAATGCATAAGTTCTTTCCTCCTGCAAAACCTTTAAAGCTTTTTTCCTGTGCTTAGTCTATGTGGTTTGTTTCCATACCAAATTTTTATCCCTTAATTTAGGCGGGATCAGGCCTAATGCCATGAATGGTAAAAAAAATAACAGATTAAAATAGATATGCAAGTGTTCCATAGGTTTTTCTTTAGTTTGTTCCAGGACCTAACAGGAAAAGCAGAGAGAGGGCTCTGTCACACCTAAACAATGAGAAAAAAATAACTGACTCCTACAATTGCTAACAGTCAATACCCAAAAGATTATTTTTCGGTGGGGACATAGACAGATAGAAATACTTAAGGTTTGTCATGTGGCTTTTCCAAAAATATTAACCACGGCCTTCTCCTGTTGGCAGGTGAGCTACTTTATTTTACTTCATTCTTCTGTCTCTTCTTCCCCATTTTATTGTTCTCTGCCACCTACACAGGACTTGTCTTTCAGGGAGACTTATCTGCCTATGAAGTGAATGGTTTATTGGAATAGAAGATCAATTACAAGAAATTTTTAATTCTTGAAAAAAGCTGTTCCTCCTGAAGAATGCCTGGAACAAATGCAATTTCCTGGGGTGCGATCCATATTATTTAGAAGTTTTGTGTGGTACTGCGCAGAATATACAGGATTATCTGTGTTCAGTAGGTAATTCTTTCCTGGAATTAACCCCACTCACAGAATGATAGCAAGAGGGACTCATTGCCAAACACACATTCTGTCAACAAATTAATAATTTCTGGGTTTTAATGACTAGCCTTCTTTGCTTGGCAAAGGGTTTATAGTTGCAGATCTCTACTGGATAATGGGACAAAAGTTCACTTAAAAAACTGGGGCAGTACATTCATGCACAACCTCACCAGCCGGGAGACTGGATGTATGTCTGGACATGGAGTAAGGAACCACTCAAGCAGGTGGGAACAACAATTTCAAGTTCTCCTGACTACTCACATAGCTGTGAAAATGATGGGTGGAGACTTCTGGATTCACTACACGTGAATCAAGCCAATTCGGGACCCAGAAGGACCTCACTGGACAGTGCAGCAAACAGCAAATCTGCTACAGATAAAGTTGCAACAGAATCAGAGACTCTAAAATGAGAGATGTTAAAAGGTTTATCTTTGTGTTGTGTTGTTTGTTCTCAACTTTCCACTCATTCAGATGAAAGTATTCAGATGGTGGGCCTTCCAACATCAGGTGTATTTTGCAGTGCTCTTTCTCCAACTGGAATGATGCTACTTTTGGACAGAAAAGCAGACCAACTCCCCACAGATTAAAAAATTTTGTCAGTAAAAATGGCAGTTACTGAGCCCTCTTGTATTCAAAGATGCCTAGAAGGAGGACCAGGTGTAGCCCCTCACCAGAAAATGGAATCACCAAGGAATGATGGTGGAAGATTATCCCAAACGTCATTCATATTTACATGTGACAGGAACAAGAATTTTAAATACACTTTGGTGGTGTATTCCAGATAACATGGGATACTACTTGCTTTGCAGAAACCAAGCTAGAAAAGCTCTATCCCCTGCATGGCAAGGAATATGCACCTCTGGACCTGTAGTACCAAAAATAGGTGTCATTGATAAATCAGAATTCCTCAGAGAACATCAGCGATCTTTTACAACAAGCCACAAATGAAATTTAAATCCCTTGAGAGGTCCTCTGGATTCCACCAGTTTGTGAGAGGACTTTTACCATGATTAGGAGTACCTGAATTGCAGAAAGCTGTAGTTACATACCCAGAGTAATTAAACAAATAGAAAACTAAACAAACGTTGTAATTAGAGCTTTGCAGCAAGAAGTTATCAGCCTTTCAAAAGTAGTTAAACAAAACTGAACAGCTCTAGGTCTGATTCTGGCTTCCAAAGGTGGTGTGTGCACAGTCATTAACACCAGTTGCTGTGTATATGCAGATCAGACTTTAAGAATTCAAACTGATTTGGTAGAAACTAGAAAAATCACTGGAATTTTTCATAGAATCATAGAATCAACTGGGTTGGAAAGGAGCTCTGAGATCATCAAGTCCAACCCTTGATCCACTACCACCGTGGTTACTAGACCATGGCACTGATGCCACATCCAGTCTCATCTTAAAAACCTCCAGGGACAGAGAATCCACCACTTCCCTGGGCAGCCCATTCCAATGTCTGATTAACCTCTCTGTAAAGAATTTCTTCCTAATAGCTAACCTAAACCTCCCCTGGCAGAGCTCAAGACCATGCCCTCTTGTCTTGCTGATAGCTGCCTGGGAGAAGAGACAGACCCCCACCTGGCTACAACCTCCTTTCAGGTAGTTGTAGAGAGTGAGGAGGTCTCCCCTGAGCCTCCTCTTCCCAGACTAAACAACCCCAGCTCCTTCAGCCTCTCCTCATAAGACTTGTGCTCGAGTCCCTTCACCAGCCTTGTTGCTCTTCTCTGGACCTGCTCCAGCCCCTCAATATCCTTCCTGAACTGAGGGGCCCAGAACTGGGCAAAATACTCAAGGGTGTGGCCTCACCAGCGCTGAGTACAGGGGAAGAATCACTTCCCCAGAACTTTTTGCCACACTGTTCCTGATCCAGGTCAGAATGCCATTGGCCTTCTTGGCCACCTGGGTACACTGCTGGCTCATGTTCAGTTTCCTGTCAATCCAAACTGCCAGGCCCCTTCCTGCCTGGCTTCTCTCCAGCCACTCTGTGCCCAGCCTGTAGCGCTGCAGGGGGTTGTGGCCAAAGTGCAGGATCCAGCACTTGGCCTTGTTAAACCTCATCCCGTTGGAATTGGACCATCTCTCCAGTCTGTCCAGGTCCCTCTGAAGAGCCCTCCTGCCTTCCAGCTGATTGACGCTCCCCCCCCAACTTGGTGTCATCTGCAAATTTGCTAATGGTACACTCAGTCCCCTCATCCAGATCATCAATAAAAATACTAAACAGAACTGGGCCCAACACTGATCCTTGGGGACACGACTAGTGACCGACCGCCAACTGGATGCAGCACCGTTCCCCACCACTCTCTGGGCCCGACCCTCCAGCGAGTTCTTAACCCAGCACAGAGTGCCCTTGTCCAAGCCATGGGCTGCCAGCTTTTCCAGGAGAATGCTATGGGAGATGGTGTCCAAGGCTTTGCTGAAGTCCAGGTAGACACATCCACGGCCTTCCCCTCATCCACCAGGGGGGTCACCTGATCATAAAATGAGATCAAGTTGGTCAAACAGGACCTGTCCTTCCTAAACCCATGCTGCCTGCGTCTGACCGCTTGTTCATCCTGTAGCTGTTGTGTGATTGCACTTAGGACGATCTGCTCCATAACCTTGCCAGGCACTGAGCTCAGGTTCACAGGCCTGTAGTTTCCTGGGTCCTCCTTCAGGCCCTTTTTTTGGACGGGTGTGACATTCGCCAACTTGCAATCATCTGGGACCTCCCGAGTGAGCCAGGACTGTTGGTAGATGATGGAGAGCAACTTGGCGAGCTCTTCCGCCAGCTCCCTCGTCACCCTAGGATGGATTCCATCTGGTCCCATAGACTTGTGAGGGTCCAAGTGGCTCAACAGGTAACTAATTGTTTCCTCCTGAATTACAGCTTCTTATCTCTGTCTACAAGGAAATATTTCCTATTTCACGAAATACAAGAAAATCAAGGGGAAGATGTGGTTAATTGGATAATGTCATGGATCCCAAATTCAAGTGCAACTGCAAGAAATTGATTGGTATAGTTACCATAGTTTTGATATTAATTGTAGGTTTATGGATTTTATTCCAAATTTGTAAAATGAGATGCAACAGAATGTGTAGATTCAATAAAAAGTATTTAATCTAAAACTGAAAAAGGTCTCAAAAGGATGGTTGACTACTTTAAATAATAGATTTTTTTTTTTCCTAAACTTAAGTTTATTCTTATAGTGTTAAGGATCTTGATTAGTATTGCTAAAGTACCAGATAATTTCAATAAGAAAAGTTTAAGTTAGTCCTAAAGAAGATTAAATTACATGTTTTAAGGTATAAAGTAGTCTGATAAATGTGCTAAGTTTTATAAGATGTTTATTAAGAGTTTAATAATTTCATAGTGATTATTGCATTTTACTGTCTTAAATTGTGCTAGATACTCAATGATAAAAGTGGAAGTAATCTTAAAAGAAAAATTGAGATCACTCCCAAAGAAGAGAATTGTTGAAAATGATAAAATTTTTCTAATTTTTTTAGTGTTCCTAGTTAACAAAAGCTGTGTGAAGGAAATCACCTCGCTTTTCTCCACTAAACAGTCCTTAGCACTAAAAATACCTAAACACAACACTTCCTTTTCTGGGATCTTGTCCTATTAGAAAGTAACATATATAAAGATTCAATTTACTATTTTGTATTTCTTTAGATTAACTAGAAAATGGACATGTAATGACTTCTGCAGTTAAAAGACACCTGAGGGACATGGACAGCAGTAATCACATTGTGGTGACCTATTTCCAATTTTTACCTTTCTCCAGCATTCCAGAGATCCAAGGCTCTCTCTTTTGTCTGTTACTGTTCATGTACCTCAGTACTTTGGTGGGAAACATCCTCATCATCACAATCACTATGGTAGATGCTGCCCTTCACTCTCCCACGTATTTTTTCCTTAAGAACTTTTCCTTCCAGGAGGTTAGCTATACCACATCCACCATTCCCAAGACGCTAGTGAACTTTCTCACAAAGAGGAAGAACATATCCTTTCTGGGCTGCGCCACACAGATGTACGCTTTCTCCCTCCTCGGGATCACAGAATGCTGTTTGCTGGCTACCATGGCCTACGACCGCTATTTGGCCATATGCCAGCCTCTGCACTACACGACCATGATGAGGTGGAACACGTGCTTCTTGCTTTCAGCTGTGCCTTGGCTTACTGGGGTCTTGGTGGTCTTAGTGCAGACAACTTTCATCTTTACCCTTCCATGCTGTGGTCCCAATGGGATCGATCACTTCTTCTGTGACCTGCTGCCTCTGCTTAAGTTGGCTTGTGTGGCCACCTGCAAAAATGAAATCACCACCTACATAATAGCTGTCCTTTTCATCATAGTCCTCTTCTTATTCATAGTCCTTTTCTTATTCATATATCCGGATTCTCCACACCATCTTCAAGATGCCATCAGTGAAGGGCAAGGGAAAAGCATTCTCTACCTGCTTTTCTCACCTAGTCGTTGTCACTCTGTTTTACGGACCTGGCATTGTGACCTACTTGAGACTCAAAGCTTCTTATTCAAGCAGCAGTAGCAAATTGCTTTCTCTTTCTCACACGCTGTTGTCTCCAGTGATGAACCCCTTGCTTTACAGCTTGAGGAACAAAGAGGTGAAACAAGCCTTTTAAAAGAGCTGTAGTCAAAAATAGAAATATGTAATATGTTTATGAATTATATTAAATGTAGTAGTAGCTTTGATATTGTGTGTATTGCTGGAAGGACAACATGATTTGCCAGCACTTACCCAAAAATTAATCTCTACCTTCCAGCTTTGAGTCAATCCTCCAGGTAATTCAGCCTTTAAAAAAAGGGAAAAAAAAGGTTGTTTCTCTTCAGATTCTTTCTTATATCATCTTAAGATAGGTTTGGCATCCAACTCACGTGAATCACCTGCTACTGTATCCTCTATGTCCTGTCCATCAATACAGAAATAGTTCTTTGCTTTGCAGATGTATATACCTGTGATAAGATGAAATTCACTATATTCTCTGAATATCGTGAAAACATTTCTGTGTAGCTTTTCTAAAAACACATTATGACGAGTGCAAGAAATTATCAGAGAAGGGGACAGTGGACCTAATGAGAAGTACTATGCAAATATTTAAGACATTAATCTTCTGGTGAGTTCTGATGAAGAGATTTCCCAGATGAGCTCTTCAACTCTACTTTGTGAAGAAAGTTTATTTGAAAGTTTATTTGAAAGTTTGAAGGGGTAAGGTTTCTCTTTGCTTCAAATACACAGTTTATCTGTTCTAAACCAGATTTCTGCCATAGAAAGAGACAACCTATCACTTAGACATCTTCATTGCTGTATGTTTGTTTTTGAAGTCAAAACAGTGAATTTATACCAACATATGTATATCTCAGGTTTCTGAATTGAAAACAGAAAACAATGTCTCTTTTTGTGTAAAAAAAAAAGGTTGACTGTGGAATGACAGAAACTACTTGAGTGTTAAGGAAATGGATGGTCACAGGGAAGCTGATTTGAGACATGAAATTTTTAAAAGTCAGGCTAAAACTTTAATTATTTTTCCTTTTTTTTTTCTTCTGGTTTTGCTATGTACTTGTGAGAGGCGTGTCTAAAGGCACAAAGGATGTGCCGAGGTAACAGAGCCCCAGAGAGCATACCCCGACATAAGTAACCTGGTTGGTTAAAGAAGTCACATGGTGTTACGGAATAAAACCCCGCGGAGTTTGAAATAAAGTCTCTCTTTGTCCACACCACCGCACGAGGAGCGTACTTATTCCTTGTTATACAAGGACCCCGCCGTTACATGTACTCACTTGGAGGATTCATAGGATCCTAGTTTACCTCTTCACTCTTCACTTTTTCTTTGCTAAGCTAAGACAGTAGATGTGGAATTAGTCGTTCAAATGGGAGAAGCATAAGAGGGTGTTTTGCACCAGGAATTGCTAGTTCATTTTGATCCTAGTAAGACAGACACAAAGGTTGTGTCAAGGATACAGATTTGTGTCAAGGATCATTTCAAGTGATTTAGTAGAGTTTACACCATAAAGAAGAGGATAATAAAGATAAAATTGCATCACTTCAGATTCTGGGAACCTGTACACTGGGACACTAGGAGGTATTGAAAAACACCTGAAGGAAAATGCAGTCATCAGTCACAGCCAGCATGGAGTCATGCTTGTCAAATCTTCTGACCTTTCAGGAGGTAACCCACCTAGCTGACCAAGGGAAGCCAGCTGATGTAATCTTTTTGGATTTCACTAAAGCTTTTGATACTGTTTCTCGCAGGATCTTTCTGGGCAAAATGTCCAGCCGACAGCTGGATAAACACATCGTGTGATAAGTAAGCAATTGGCTCATGGGTGAAGCACAGAGGGTAATAATGAACGGGGTGACATCAGACTGGTGACCTACCCATAGTGGAGTTCCACAGGGCTCCATCTTAGGCCCAGTGCTGTTCAACACTGTCCTCGTTAGAACAGCTAGGACCAGTTCATCACTGTGTGGGTGTAACATACACTGTGTATTCCAACCCTCCATGTAATTTCCCAGAAACTGTTAACAATAGACCATTTGCAGCAGCTGCCCAGAGCACACCTGACTCCTCAGGCTATAGTTATGGGTGATGTTAACTCCCCTCCAGGGAGTCATTAGCACCTCCACACCCAGCCGGAGGGGTCATGTCTGCTAAGGACCACCAAGGATTCCAAAAATATCTCACCCATTGTGGAACTCCCCACCCTGGGGGAAGTACTGGGCATTCCTGCCTGAACTTGAGTGCATATAATAGTGGGGTCTTGGGACTTCTGGTACCATTCGTTGGATCCAAAGGAGGACCAGAACCTCGACCGGACTGCAACCACCACTCTCGACCGGACTGTGATCACCACTGTCGACCAGACTGCGGTCACCACCCTCGACCGGACTGTGACCAGCACTCTCACCAACAGGTTTTTCCCTCTCCTTTTACTTTGGACTCAGGGGGGCCCAACGAACACCACTCCGTTCATGCCCCAGGGTGCTGGGTTATACATCTGGGTTTTGTGGGTTAAAACCAATTGTTCATCTGTATAATTGTATTTATTGTATTATTTTTATTGAATTGTTATTCTGACATAATCTCTTTTGAGTTGAGTTCATTTCCCTTGCCAGTTTACCTTTAAACCAGCACAAACACCTTCATAAACTTGGATGCAGGACTGGAAGGGATACTAAGTAAGTTTGCAGATGATACAAAATTGGAAGGAGCTGTTGACTCCCTGGAAGGCAGAAAGGCCCTGCAGAGAGATCTTGGCAAATTAGAGGGCTGGGACTTCACTTGAGGACTTCACAAGCCGTATGATGTTTAACAGCAAGTGATCGATTCTGCAGCAGGGATGGGGCAACCCAGGATGCACAGAGAGACTGGGGAATGAGAAAGCAGTGCTGCAGAAAGGGACCTGGGGGTCCTGGTTGATGGCAAGTTCAATACGAGCCAACAGTGCTCTGGCAGCCAGGAGGGCCAACCGTGTGTCCTGGGGGGCATCAGGCCAAGCATCACTGCCTGGTCCAGGGAGGGGATTGTCCCACTCTGCTCTGCCCTGGGATGGCCTCACCTGCAATATTGGGGCAGTTTTGGGCACCACAATAAAAAAAAGACATCAATCCATTTGACAGCATCCAAAGGAGGGCAACGAGGATGGGGAAGGGCCTTGAGGGGAAGCCATGTAAGGAGCAGCTGAGGGCACTTGGTCTGTTCAGCTGAAGAAGAGGAGACTGAGGGGAGATGTCATTGCAGTTACAACTTCCTTGGGAGGGGAAGAGGAGGGTTAGACACTGTCCTCTGTGAGGACTAGTGACGGGAGCCTAGGGAATGGCCTGAAGTTGTGTCAGGGAAAGTTTAGGTTGGATACCAGAAAGAGGTTCTTCACCCAGAGGGTGGTTGGATGCTGGAATAGGCTCCCCAGGGCAGTGGTCACAGCCCTAAGCCTGAGAGAGCTCAAGAAGCATGTAGATGATACTCTCAGACACACGGTCCAACTCTTCAGGATGGTCCTGTGCATGGCCAGGAGCTGGACTCAATCAGTAATTCTTGTGGGTCCCTTCCAACTCAGCATATTCTGTGATTCTGTGATAAAATCTCCCTGACCCTTTTCCTTTCAAACCTGCAAAACACACCTTTCTCAGTCTTCCCTTGCGCATTTTGTGCACTAGCTCCCTCACCATCTTTATGGCCTTCCTCTGGACTCACTCAAGTATAGGAGTATCTTCTTTGTTCTAGGGAGCAGAAAAACAGGACACCATGCTTCAGACGAGATCTCAGAAGTATCGAATAAAAGGAAAGAATCCCTTCACTTGTCATGGTGGCATCACTGCTGCTAGCATGGCCCAGGATACAGCTGCCCCTTTCTGCAAAGGCATTTTGCTCATTCATATTCACTTTGTCCACTTGGATGCCCCCAGATGTTTTTCTGCAAAATTCTCTCCTAACCAGTGAGACCTTAGCCTGTTCCATTGCTATTCTATTTGTGGCTATCTTCATTATGCAACCTTAATGAGGAAAACACTCTTTTGGGTCTTGGTGGGGACAACATGGGCTGTTGGATTCACAAATTCGTCCAGGTTGTATTTGTTGTTCATCTTCCCTTCTGTGGCCTAAATGAACTCAACAATTTCTTTTGTGATGTTACACAAGTGATTAAGTTAGAATGTACCAACACTTACATATTGGAGTTTACTATGTTTGTCAACAATGACCTAGTCATCTTTATATGTTTCATTTTTCTGCTGATTTGCTACAAGGTCCTACTAATCTGTCTGAAAACACTCGATCTCCAGAGGGGAGAGCAAAGCAGCAACTACCTGCGCTACCCACATCATTATTGTCTTTGTTATGTTTGTACTAGCTATATATATATTTACTGCTGGCCTTTCTACATGTTGCCTCTGGGCAAGGTAGTGGCTGTGTTCCACACCATGGTTTTTCCCCTTATCACCCCCATGATCTACACCCTGAGGAACAGGGAGATCTTCAGTGCCATGAAATGTTTGTTGGTGCAGTACTTTCTGGAGAGAAGGAAACAGAAAGGAAATGCATTCATAAAGCACAGAATTACAGTATTCTTTTGTTTTGGAACAGTTTACAGGAGAACATCCAACTTAGGACTGGTAGTCGGGGTGCTAGGAGGAACTGTGTCTCAGTGCCAACCACTTCTGAGGCTGCTTGTATGCCTTCGTAGGCTGCCAGAATTTCCTTTTCCACAGGAGTGTAGTTGGCTTCAGAACCCCTGTAGCTTCGGCTCCAGAAGCCGAGTGGTCGCCCTCGTGTCTCACCAGGCACCTTTTGCCAGAGGCTCCAGGAGGGACCTTTATCTCCAGCTGCATTGTAAAGTACGTTCTTCACGTCCGGTCCCGTCCGAACTGGTCCAAGAGCCACGGCATGTGCAATCTCTTGCTTGATTTGTTTGAATGCCTGCTGCTGTTCAGGACCCCATTGAAAGGTATTCTTTTTACGGGTCACAAAGTGAAGAGGGCTCACAATCTGGCTATACTCAGGAATGTGCATTCTCCAGAAGCCTATGGCCCCCAGGAAAGCTTGCGTCTCCTTCTTGTTGGTCGGTGGAGCCATGGCTACAATCTTATTGATGACATCTGTTGGTATCTGGCGTTGTCCATCTTGCCATTTCACCCCTAGGAACTGGATCTCTCTGGCAGGTCCGTTGACCTTATTCTTCTTGATGCCGAAACCGGCATCAAGGAGAATCTGGATGATTTCCTCTCCTTTCTCGAAAACTTCTTCCACTGTGTCCCCCCATACAATGATGTCATCAATGTACTGGATATGATGGCCAAGGTCATGGTTTGAGATCTCCAAAAGTCCAATTCCCTAGTCCAAGCCCCCCTCCCACATCTCAACCTAGTGTAAGATGTGTTTTCCAGACAATCACACCAGACTCAAAATGGGGGAAAGGGTTGTATTACAAGACTGTACACATAAAGAAATATTATAATACATTATACACACGATCTCAGCTATCTCTACCATGACATAAGCATTTACAATGGATCAAATCTCTTCTCCCCTCCTAATAAAAGTCCAGGAGGGAAGAAGGACAGATCCCTTCTTCAAAGCAGCAATGTCTCTAAGGCAGCAGGTTCTCTTCTTCTACGCAGCAGCTGATAGCTGGATCTTTGCCAGCACTCACGAGGGAGGCCTCCAAGCCCCTCTCGGCCCCTTGACGCAGGCAAAGGGGTCTTCCGTGGGCTACGTTCACCCCAGACAAAGGTCGTTCCACCACGGTCATATCAACGGAGCACAGGAGTCTCTGTGACGGTCTGGTATCTTCAGGGGACTCAAACCCCTTGCAGAGCTTCTGGCTCTGATTCCAAGCTGCTAGCTTCTCTATAGCTGCAGCGAGGGAGGGTCCAAGGTCCACCTCCCACTCATTTTGTCCTGGCTGAGCTCTCAGGACGACTGAGCTTCTTAGCTCTTCTCTGCAGTGCATGTCGCACTTCTCCCCTCCCTTCTAGGACGTGAGGGGTCTCCAAGGAGTTTGGGGGGTCTGGTTCAGTTCTTACCCCCAAAACTCTGTCTCTCAGCTGCTGGTTCTCGTTCTCGTCCTCTCTCTCTCCTTCCAGGAGTTCTTTCTGTGTTGCTGCCTGCCTGTTGTTGCTGCTGGTCTTATCTCTCTTGACTCCCTGCCACCGTTTCTTCGGTCAGCACAATTCTGCCGCTGACGCTCACAGTGAAGAAACATCTCCAGGTTCAGCTACAGACACTTAGTCCAGTTTAACACTGTTCCAAGTCTCTGCAGCCCCCAACTGGGGCTGGGGGGCCCCAGAGGCCCCAAGGGGCTCCGAGCCCCCTTCCTCGTGGTCTTACAACATGGCTACCTCTTCTTCTGCAACCCAAACTACAACTACCCTTCTCTTCCATTTGCTTGTGATATGTTTATATTTTGCAGAAGCACTCATGGGCTAAAACTTCAAAACTTCAAGGCTTACCACCCCCTGGGGGTTACCACTTTATAACTGCAGGGGGAAAACCTGGTTCAAACCACTACAAGTTCATAGGTCTTATCAGTGGTCCAGAATATTAGAGATATTTCTTATAGATAAATATTGAATGTCATTGCCTTGCTTTGTCAGGTCTAAATATTTCCAGTGCAGTGAGTATCATCAGATTTTTATAAATAAATAGACATAAATATCTGGGGTGTAAAATAAGTTACTGCAGTACAGTAGGTAGACAGTCTGTTTGTTCCTTTCTACTAGTGGATAACCAAATCAACATCAGAGCAAATAAGAACCAGGAAACCTTTTTCTTCCAAGTACTGGGCATTAGTATAAAATGGGAAATCTAATTCTTGTCCCATGTAGTGAGAAGGTTAGGTTTGATTCTTCAGTAGAAATTTCCTTATAATAAACTTACTAACGATGAAGTAAGGACAGGGAGCAGATTTTAAAGATCTTTGAAAATCATATCTTGACTAATACCTGAATTGCACTCTTGGGACATGAGTGGAAAAGAGACAAGGAAAGGAAAATGGATCTGCCTCAGGCCACAGTCCCATGGAGAGCTCAGCCTTGCACTTGGCCACTAGAGCTGTTTCACAGCTCATGGGCACCCCCAGAGTGGCAGCAGAGCCTCTCTGCTCTCCACAGCAGGGCCTGCCCTGGACACAAAGGTGTGAGGTCAGGGATGGGGGAGCCCAGGATGAGGGACTCTGGGGATCCTGTTTCTACAGTGAATGGGGCCTTCCATGAGGGCAGCGCGTACCATAGCAGTGCCCGAGCTGAGCGCAGCACTGGGCTGCATCCGGACCTTCAGCCTGCCCAGGGAGTCCTGGAGCCCCATGATGGAATGTTGCCAGTAGAAGGCACAGCCCATTCTTGGGGAGCTTTGTCAGTGAACAATTATACTGAAGCAATTATATTAAAGCTAGCAAAACAGTTATTAAGAGATTAGATCTTATTAGAGATCGAGGTTACTCACTCCTACCAACAACCGTGGACAAATCTGTTTTGCTCAGCCTTGAGGAGTGACCTTGAGGGGCTTCCCCACTCAAAGGAACACCTTAGGGAGGTATGCTAGAAGTCCTTGGTATGCAAAAGTGGGACTGGACTTTTATTGTATAAAGTGATTGACTATCAGTCATATACATCTTTAGATTATGTGTTTTCAGGCTTACTCAGTAATTTTACTTAACTTTCCTAATTAATTTTTTTAAGTACTCTTATTTTCCACCCTGTGATACCCCACTATAGCCAGCATTTAGTAAGGTTTTATCATAAGCTTCTATAGTGGGAATGCAGCTTGGGAAAACTACTGAAACTTTGAGTTTTGTTAAAACAACTATAATCAACCTTGATATGCTTCAATGATCTCAGACCTGGGGAAGAGAGATATTGCTGACATGGGACACAAGGAATGCAGAATTTATGTACCAAAAGGACATTTTGCAGAACCCCGAGACAAAGAAGGAACTAACAAAGACAATTTGGCAATTGTACTGAAACCCTGTCTATCTGGGAGAAATAATGAAAGCACCTAAAACATGGACTAATAGCATGAGAAGCAAGAAATCAATAACTAAGATAGAATACTAAATAATGAACTGAATTATGCAATTTATAGCCCATGAACATTAATTTCTTAGTTTGATAAAATGTGTAAATCGTGAAAAGTTTTGAACTTGCACGCGCATCTTTAGAGGAGTGATCCCCCATGAAATAAAGTATTACCTGCTTCCTAGTACTAAAAATAGTATTTGAGAGTTTGATTTATCCTGCATACATTTTGGGCTCCAGTAGTGGGTCTGATAGTTTGGGCAAGTGGGTCTCAGCATTCTTCAACACTAAAAACAGCAGACCCTCCTTGCTCACTCCTATCAGTGATCAGCAGACCATCCTTGCTCAAGCCATCACTGACAAGTCATACACAAGACACAGCTGGAGCTGCTATATCCCTGCTTAGGCAGAGCATCCAGCTCCAGCTGGCACAGCTCCCTGAGCAACACTTGACTGGCACTCCGTCACTTTACGCTAGAAAAGCCCTGTTCCCAGATTTTAATGGGAGGGACTTCTAACAGCTCCTTCTTGGAGTGTGTGTGGGGATTCCTGCCTTGAGCGGGGACAACCATCAAGGTTACTCCTTGAGCCTGAGAGAAAGCGATTTGCCCGTGGCCCTTCACAGGGGTAACATCAATCTCTACTTAATATTTGTTTTGTTAGCTTTGATATAATTGCTTCAACACTGTTTCCAAATACTGCACTATGTTAGTAGCTATAATTATCTACAACGCGGAACAAATAATTCTGATTAAAGTATTTTAGTATTTATTATTTTATTATTTTAATAATATTTATTATAATATTACTATCTATTGATGAATATATACAACATGTAGTATATATATTCTGCATATATTTCTATAATATATTTCTCTATATATTTCTATATTTCTCTATATATTTCT
>NW_020885078.1:0-5289 GCF_003945725.1 Corapipo altera | reverse complement strand
AACCCTCCTCTTCTTCTCTGAAGGGCGGTAGTCTGTGTACTGCACAAACTGGCTGTGGCAATCATAGCCCCGCCATGTTGATCTTCTCTGCTCTCTCTGCCTCTGTCGGGCTTGCTCCCGAGCAGCCCTGAGCATGAGAGCCTGCTTGGAGCTGGCTTTGGAGGGCCCTGGAACTGCAGTATT
The DNA here is from genome assembly GCF_003945725.1 of Corapipo altera. Taxonomy (NCBI): domain Eukaryota; kingdom Metazoa; phylum Chordata; class Aves; order Passeriformes; family Pipridae; genus Corapipo; species Corapipo altera. Next base: position 5,106 of record NW_020885078.1, on the reverse strand, counting down.
CACTAAGACTTGGTCACAACGTGGAGGACTTGTTCTCTCCCTCTTTCTCTTCCTCAGTGAGCGGTCATAGTCTGTGTACTGCACAAACCGGCTGCGAAGGTTGTAAGTTCCCCGCACAGATCTGCTTGGCTCCCTCTGCCTCAGCAAGGTTTGCTCCTGAGCAGCCCTGGGAGCAGGAGCCCACTGGCAGATCCTCTTGGAAGGCCTTGCAGCTGTGCTATCCCTAGGACCACGGTCACGACTTGGAGGACCAGTTCTTCTCTCTGAAGAGTCATCATAGTCTGTGGTGTCCACAGACCAGCTGCGGAGATCCCAGCCCCACAGAGGGAATCTGCTCCGGGACCGCTCCCTGCCAGTGTACTTCATGCCCTGCAAAGAGACCCGTGGAGAGTTCCTGCCCTTTTCTCCTGAAAGGATCAGAGCAGTGGGGAACCCCTACAAGTTCTGGGACAGGACAGTTTGGGACCTCCAAAAGGCTCTTTTGGAGGCCCCTGACCCACGACCCCAAAGTTACCTTAGTCCTACCAGTCAGACCCTGTGGTCCAACAGAACCCGCCTGCTTGCTGCGGGCCACACACTGACTGAGGAAGGAAGGGGCATGTGATAGTGCCAGTGAGGAAGAAGCCCTTTCTCCAATTCTCAGATCAGAGCATCTGGAGAAAAAAAAAGAGTGATCCCAGTTTAGAGCTGTTGTTGCAACCTCCTCTGGGGTTCAGTCATTTTCTCAGAGAGGTTTCTATGACAGAGAGAAGACTTAATCAAGGACACTAATGGGAAACTCAGCTAGGGTCTTCCCACCAAGTTTGCCTCTGTCCCAACAAAAACCTCATCTCTATACCTCCCACAGCCTCCATTTCATAAATTCACAGATTTGTTTGGGTTGCAAGGGACCTTTAACTTTATCTTGTTCCACCCCGCTGTTGTGGGCAGGAACACCCTCCACTATCCAAGGTTTCTCCAAGCCCTGTCCAACCTGGCCTTGAACACTTCCAGGGATGGGGCACCCACAGATGCTGTGGCAACCTGTGCCAGTGCCTCAGCACCCTTACAGCAAAGAATTCCTTCCCAATATTTAATGTAAACCTGCCCTCTGTTAGCTGAAAACTGATAGCCTTCATCCTGTCACTACATTCCCTGACAAATGGTGCTTCCCCATCTTTCCTGGAGGTCCTTTTTAAGTCCTCTTATCTGCAAGAGTCAACATCAGAGACCAGGCAAGTAGCAGATTACATCCGGGCCGCAGCCTGAAGCCCAGTAAAGGACAGACACGGAGTAGTTCAGATTTGACAGCACTGAATGATGCAGGTAGTAATTTCATTTGATGAGAAAAACACTCAAGAAGGTGAGAAGCACAACTGCAAATGAGGAAAAGGAAATGTATTCTGAACGTATTTGAATCCTGGTTATTACCTGGCATAGAACAGCAGGTAGGCTTGCTGCCTGAGAACTGTGTCAATGGAACGCAGCTCCACAGATTCATCGTCCATCCGGTACCACAATCCATTGCTGGCCTGTAAAAAAAAGGCAAGGATCTCTCCATGGGTTTCTCTCCAAAAACACAGGTAGAAAACTGCCAAACCAAGAGCATGTCAAAACGAATCCAGTCCAGCCGCTAAGGAGGCCTTCTGCCCCAAAACTTTGGCTGTCAGTAACACTGACAGGAAAGTTTATCTTCCCCAGCACACATTTTTCCCCATTGGGAAGGAAGTTGCTCTTTTACCTTTGTGTAGCAGAAATAGTGTCCTCCATGACAGCTGACACCACTGTGCACCAGGACAGCATATAAGGAGTAGAGGAGTGGTTCTCCATCTGCCTGAGACATGTATGGGCGAAGATCCAAGTACTCCGGATAATCTACAACCTATGGAGAGACCAAGAGGGCTCAGAAATGATCCTGGTCTGTGACATGAAATAGCCTACCAAGTGCAAGGGCCAGTCCAGGTGTATCAATACATCTCTGGGGCTCATGAGCACTTGGTTTTCCATAAAGCAACATATAATCGTTTGGGTGGCAGGAAACCGTTCTCAGTCAAAGCAGCCCTATCAGAGCACAGTGCTTGCCTGTCTTCCCACAGGAACTTTCCACTCCCCAGAAGGGACCACAAAAAACCCAATACAAGCAGCTTGTGACAAGCATACTGCTTTAGGAAATCTGCTTCTTGAAGAGAAAGCTGCACACCAGTAGTGTACACACCTTGCTGATCTTCCCGCCAGTGAAGCAGTCAAACCTCTTCAGACACACTGTGAGAACCTTGGGTGCACAGTGGACAGTGAACCTCTTAGTGGCGGCAACATTCTTCTCACACCTTGAAACCAAGCACAGAGCACAGCGCTGAAATGCACCCTATCTTCCACCAAGGCTTTCTTGTCTCGTGCATCCTTATGCTCTTTTAAGGCAATTCAGTGCCATATTTAAAACAAACAAACAAAAAAACCAACCCCCCCCCCCCAAAAACCAGACAAACAAAACTGTGTCTCATTAGTGTGCAGTAAACTTCCATGAGAAGATGACTTCTGCTCAATGACTTGTAGCCCCCTCACACAGAGTCTAGTGTTAATATGTTGTTAGTAAATCATCTTACTTGCTACATTTAAAGCAGTTTTCACCATCCAGGTGCTCAGGTGTTACAAAGTCCTCCAGAGCTGCAGTGAGGGATGAGGCTGCCTGGAGAATCGAGAAATCAGTGCACTGAGCTACAGGAAATGCCCTCGCCCAAACATTTTCCAGGAGCTGACAAGAAAACCTCTGCAGCTGATGCTGAGGAGACCCACCACGAATCTGCAAGCTGTATCCAGAAGGAGCCAGAAAGAGAGTGTGGTGCTGAACATTTCCCCTGTCCCAGAGGTTCTCAGGGGCAATCAAAAGCTCCCTCTCTGTACCACCTCCCATTGAGCTACTGATGTTATGTAGGGTCGTCAGTAGTGAAAACAATCCAACCCATCAGCCTGGAAGCCAGACAGATGTTGAAGGAGGGCAAAGGGAAGAAGGAGGAGGATATGTCAAGGGTGCAGAGAGCATAATGGGTGCTTGTCCAGCTTAAAGCCAGCACCTACAGAGAGACCAGTGCCATGGCCTCTGCAGGAGGACAACATCCGTTCCCCTTCCCATCCACGACCAAGACCTCTTGTGTTCACAGTATATGCTTTCAGGACAAATGTGTTGACTCTGAAAAGCCTTGCGATGTCTTGAAGCACAACTGCAAAACCTCTTACTTTGATATCCAAAGGGACATCCAGGAAGGCCTCATAGGAATCAGAAATGGCTTTGCAGCTGAAGCAGATGACTGGAAGGAAAAATCAAAATGCCGAGCAATGGTGAGTTGAATGATGGTACTGCTTTGTGCTCATTGTACCTGTCCTGCTAGTCCCAGGACCAGCCGTTGGGCACAGGCAGACAGAAGGGCACAGGCAATGCCAAGGAGAGCAATAGTTGTAGAAACATACCTCTGGATCTCAGAAAGCCTCCAAATATTTGATGGACAATGGTAGTAGATTGAGATGATATGTCCAAGCTGGAAACAAGTAGTAAGACAGAGCATTACTTCCTCCAAGCCCCGGCTGTAGGTTTTCCTTGATGAGGCCACATCAAGGAGTCCAAAGGGCTCAGAACTTTGTAAAGGTAACCTGCTTGTGCTTACTCGTTGCTTGCACTCAGACAAGCTCTCTGCATGGCATTGACAGTACAGCATAAGAAGTCATGGGCATCTTCCTCCCTGCCAAGCTGAAAATGTTCTCCTATGACTAAGAAACAGGAAGTTAGTAGTTGTCTCATACAGGAAGGGAAGAAAACCTGTCAAAGAACCTGAAATTACATACATCTGAAACCCCTGAGAACAGCCAAAGGCAGGATGGCACTGACTGAGGAATGCAGGACCTTGTTAACATGCGCTTCCATGGTGCACATCATGCAGAAGCCTTGTTGGCGACCTGAGGAGGGAGGGAGAGAAGGTCCTTTGGTTAGCAAAATATCCATAGTGGTGGAATACTCCTCTTCTTCCACTCCCACTCCAGTGCAATATGCCACTCCTCCCAGTGTTTCAACAAGCACGGGACATTTTAGTGCGTAGAAAATGTTCTTCAGAGGAATGCTAAACTGAGGTTTTAACTTGCAGGAATAGAGACTCAGAGCTAGAAAGATGTGCCTTCATGAAGAATAAGACAGCTGGATAGGACAGGTGGCTCCTGAATGTACAAAGAACACAAGTTCTGGGGCTGACAAAGGGCTGCTTTTCTCCTACATCGAATTTCAGGTTCTGGGAATCCTTGGGATTTGATTAACAGATTTACAAGGAGATGTCCCTAAAAGTACTCACAGGCCTGGCTGTGCTCCCGGGAGAGCAGATAGTTGGCCAGCGGTGGCGTGTATGTCAGGCATTGCAGGACAGCATTAAGGAAGCATGTGTTGCCCATATTGAGGAGTCCTGCTCCAGCACTCTGTCTTTGCTGCCAGACCATGCAAATCTTCTCTGGGGGAAAGAGGATCCTTTGTGGCGGAGTCATTCCCTCGGCAATGACTGCAGGGAAATTCCATTTGAAAAGAGATGAAATGAGGCACAGAGGCATATTTAAACAGTGAGGTTTCTACAGGAGCACTCAGGACCATGTGCTTTAACTTCCAACCCAACAACATCAGGGGAAGCTTAAACAGTGCCATTTAAATTTACTGTTTTGGAAAAATCCGTTCCTCTGTTTACGTTGCTGAGAGTCCCACAAACCCACAATCTGATTTCTGGGCCTCAGGCTACCTTCCTTTCTCAGTAGAGTTCTAGACTGGATTATCAGTGAAACCATCCCTTTTCCTGATTGTAACTTGTTGAAAACAAGTAAATACTGAGCACAGAAGGAAACCCAAAGGATGGTAGACCTCTCTACGAGCAGTGGCAACTTTCAAAGTCTTGTACCTAGTGTCAGAGGAGTGACAAAAGGTGTTTTCCTGGGTCTAATTGTAAACACGGGGGTCAGTTTGACTGCTCTCAGGAAACATCCCAGAGATCACCCTAGGTTGTGAGCACATCATTCTGGGATTTGACCACCAGCCATGTCAGTTGTCTGCAGCAGTTCACAAAGTCCAAACCTGCTGGTGAAGCTATTACTCACAGGAGTCGT
>NW_020885077.1:291976-298911 GCF_003945725.1 Corapipo altera | reverse complement strand
TAAATCACCCTGCATTTTAATCCAAATAAAGGTATCTTAAAATAGCTGAAGACATAGTAACAAATTTGAGCTTTGCACAGTAAAATAATGATCATTCCACTAACATCAGAGAGAAAGGTTAAAACTGCACAGTCTGCCATGTTCATCCATCTCACAAAACACTTTGCAGGACTCAGGCAATTAATGTTTATTTTCTGTCTCTCTTGAGCTAATGGCACCAGAATTTTTCTGTGTTTCAGTCACAGTGACTCTTGAATATTACACTTTATAGACATAAAACCATAAGATGTTACTTCTGATTAATTTTAAATTTCTCCTAAAAATTTTAACTCACAGAATACAACATTCTGACACATCAGAAATAGATTGTGAAAGAAAACAGCTTAATCATAAACTCACCTAAAAAATTATTTTTCAGTGCAAACAGTTTCCTGTGTTTTAGAACTTGATCCCTCTACCAATTAATTATAATGACTACTCAAACAAATAACTGACATTACCAAAACCTGAGCATAATATTTGTCACCAGTGAACAGTCTCTGGTTATAAACCATTCACCAAATCAAATAAAAGTCTCGGGTCTAGTTCTGATAAGACAAACCTTCAGAATTTAAACTTTTACAATCTAGTTCTAAAAGGCTGTCAACCACAATTTTTAAAGACTGCTCTAAGGTCAAACGTATATAAAACATAAGCACTGTCACAACGAAAGAAGAGCCTGCAGATCACATGCAGAGTCAGGGAAGTTCAATGTGAATTTCCCAAGGACAAAAATAATAATCATTTCTTAACCCTGTTAATTACAACAAATACAGAAATGATCCAGTACAGTTTGGGCAGCTACCACAAAGATCTGTCAGAGGACATGAGTCCTGACAAGCTACAACCTCATTATTCTAATCCCACTACACGAAAATAATCAAACTTCTGCATCCTGCAAGATATTTATCATTCATAAGGCCTTGCTGGTTTCCTCTATTCTCAATCACCTTATTAGCACTAAATAGGGGAAAGGAGGATCTGTAATGCAGTGAGGTATTTATCTGGGCAGACCCTGCACAAGAACAATTACACCTGAACTCCTCCAGGTTTCAGCTGACTCTACAAATACATGAACGTGCACTATCCTCATGGTTTTATTTTTATATAAATCCATCAAATCAAATTACACTCTTTCTACAACCTCAACTGCCTCATATAGCTAGAGGACAGCTGCCTGAGGCCAACATGATCAGCATTTGCTGTGCACACATCTTAAGGCTGACACTGAACACAGAGCCAAGCAGTCAGTCTGCACGTTTGCATCCTTCCTATTCTATGTGCAACACAGGTGTGTTCCTCAGAGGTTTACAAATGACAAACAATTTGTTAATATCTCTTGGGAATTTTAATTCTATATGCTGGCCACAGCAAATCACAGTCACATAAAAACTACCAGCATGGAAGAGAAACAGCTAAAACTAACTCACTTGAACAGACTGAGGTGATATTCTTGGTGCAGTCCCACCCCACAGCTTCAGTTGTGCACTTGTCTCAGGACCCCCTGCTAGAATGTGTGCCTGCAGGAACCACTAAAGAAGTGATTGTACTTAGTCACAAAGAAAGCTCCAAACAACCAAAGACAGACACACAAACTCAAAAGAAGAACTTGTCTGCAATTTTGGTGTCATGGAACTAGTGAAAAAAAAAATCTCTAGATGAACACAGGCTTCTCTCTGTGTTTCTTTTTCCTGGAATACATTTCTCTTTGAAGGCTTCTACAAGTCTTCTTATCCTTCCAGATATCACAAATTTAAACATTACATTACTGCCTTTTCTGCAAAAAGTTCTTTTACAAATTTCATCCAATCCTGCACTTACCTCTTTTCTGAGAGCACAAAGTTCTTCCAAGTGTTTCCAGGCTTTCATTTATGTCTTTCCTGAGATACAGTCCATTGAGCTACAGTCTTCCCTTTGACACCCATTTCTAAAACTTATACTGTAGTTGGCTACTCTGTGGTTTAGATTGCCTCTTGTTATTAACTTCCTTTCCATTCTCTGATTTTATTCTGGCTTCCTTCTCTTCTGAAAAGTTTATCATTGTTTTCAGTTTTTAATTAAACAATAATATTTGAGAACATAAATATGGTGTCATGCATAAAGCACACAATGGGTCAGTCATCAAAAGTTAAATATTGGAAAATACCTGTTAAAGTTATTTGAAGCAACTTATAAAACAATTGAAAAATAATATAGGCACCCTCTTCATCTCCTTTCCTCAGAATTACTGATCATTTCTGCAAACACAGACCTTAGGCTAATACCTTAAACTCTGTCTAAACAGCTGCCCCGTACTAACATCCAAAAATGTTTGCCTCTACATTCAGCTCTAGCTCCAAATGGCCCAAAGCTAAACTGCCTCCTTACAAACTTTTAAACCAATGAAGCCTTCAAAGTAATTTAAAATATACTACACCTTCACCCCTGAAACTAAATCAGTCTGAGTTGAAATGAACACACTCCGCTGAGGAGTTTGGGATAGCAATCCTGTCAATCCTTAGAAAAAAGGAAGAATACTCATGACACAGATGAAACTTTCACTGCAGACAGATCACACCCAGAGGTGAACCAAAGGAATCAAACCTTTGTTTTGAATAAAGTATATTTTAAAAAGTTAATTATTGCCAATCCTTGTATAGAACGTGCTTGTTTTTTTCTTTTCTAATGTCCAGTGAAACCCAGTTATCCCAGTTAGCCACTCAGCACAGTGGGATACCACAGTCCTTCTGATGAGAGCAGCAAGGGGCACTCACTAAACCAGTCCAAACTACCACTGAGCTTCCTACCCTCCAGTGACCTCAGTCTGAACAAGGTCTTGAGGGACTCCATAAAGTAGATTTTTTTCTGAAATAAATAAAAATCCTCAGAAGATAAACTACATTTAAGTATTTCCTGTTTTCACAACACAAAGGGGACGAAGGCAAAGTTGCAACAATATATGAGCTGATGATGTGCAAGACAGAGTAAAACACAACGCACCAGGGTGAAGCGAAACCAAGCCAGACATACCTGAGCTGTTGACAGGCGAAAAACAGGGCCAGTGGTGGGCACAGAAAGCCTGGGTGACAGGTTGGCAGGGCCCTGTCCCTGTGTCTGCACCTGAGCCTGCATCTGAGCCTGGGCTAGAGCCTGCTGGGGCACCATCACCAGCTGTCCCGCATCCGTGCGCACCAGCACCATCCCTGGGAGCAAAGGAACAGGGATTGGAGGACAGAAACACAAATAATGGGAAGAATAACACACAAAGAACTATGTGACTGCAGAATACGGAGTAAAATTAACGTATAGCACTGCACATTTTTCTCTATGTTGTGTTTTTGTTTTTTTTTATTCTCACATAACACGAGATTTAATTTCAAAGAAGTAAAGGAGACGTCACCAGCAGCCAAAAACTCATACCCAATTCAGTTTGGAATTCAAATAACTGCAGTTTATGGGTAGCAGTGATGAAAAAAGCAGTCACTTGAGTGTACAGGTGTACAGCAACTGTCAGCAGTCTAGTCAGGTCAGAATAAAATTAGAAAGAAATCCTCATTAAAAGTGAACTATACCAACAATGCAGCAGCTGAGAACAGAGCTCAGTGTTTCATATACCAGGGACAATGACCTGAGAGCTTCACTAAAACAACAGCTTATGGGGATATGTGCATGCAAACATTAGATCAGACACATTTCTGAGTATACAATACTTGAGATTTACTTAAACATTGAGCATTAACAGATGATTTGGTGCCCACCCCACCATCCCCACCATTTTGGGAGGCACTACCTGTGGTTTAGACATCAGGAACAAACAGTTCTCTGTCAGTGCCTGTGAACCAACCACCCCTCAGCACACAATGATACGAGTGCAGCAATTTTAGAAAAACAGCAACGGAATTGTTTTAAAATTAACAATTTCTGGAAGTAAATGATAATTTTTCAGATTATTTTCTTGTAAAACACCTCACAAATAGAGGCCTTCTACACAACACAGCCACTGCCACTAAGTTGTGCCCTAAGATTTCTGGTCAGCAAGTCAGTAAAGGGGAGACAATGGCTAAGTTGGTCCCTGGATCACCTGGAGTTTGACACTTATTCAAGGTCACTGCAAAGCATGTAATGATCTTCCTCTAGCTCACTCAGAACCAAAAAACAGTTACCAGAGAGAGTATTTAAAAGGAAATGCCAATTTAGCTCCAGAATACATTTTAATAATTTAACCTAGGTAGGATACAATGGGTCAAATAAACAGAAAAACATCTAATTTGCAACAACTAGAGAAATAAAAAAATAAGAACCCTTCTATTCTGCTGTTAACCGTCAGTAGACATTGTTTCCACAATTTATTTCCATGTGCAAATTGCTTCATATATATTTTTTAGCTTTTCAAAAAAAAATGAAGAAGGTCCCCATTCAAAGGACACAGTCTGCAACTAACTGTGATGACACAGTAATTCAAACAGTAATGTAACAAATTTCAGAACCCTATACCAAGAAAGTCTTTCTTTCAGTTTCTGACACAGAAAACCAAATCCCAGCCGTGGGATGAACATGTGAGTGAACTGCAGCACCCATAAAAGCCCTCTCTCACACAGTCTGAGGTGCTCCCTGCCAGCCTTCACTGCTACAAACACAAACAGGCAAATTTCTGCCACTACAAACTAAAGATTCATGGAAATCAAGGTTTAAGGTAACAGGCAGACAGAGCTACAGCAAGGACCACATCCAAAATCCAAATCCACAATCGTAACTCCCTTCCAAAGCAAAGAGTAATTAGAAAAAAAAAAAAAAGGTTGAAAGAAACCCCCTAAAAACTTTTTAAAAGGTAACTTTTAAGGTCCATTAGCCATTTAAGCATAAACTTCACAGTTTATATCTGTAGAAAATTCTGCAAGCAGATGATGTGTTTGGTATATGCCATTCCTAAAACATCTGGACACTCAAATGTGATGGCCAAAGAGGTTATCACTTCTCTGATTATGCTGTAAACCTGAATAAAAAAAATCCTCATAGGATATTCCTACCACACATCAAAAAATTCACATTTGCACTACACAGATTCACAGGTGTGTTGTTAATTTATCTTCCCATTTTCTAAACCTAATTCTCAATAGAGAAAAATTGAACGGAAAGGACAAATTAAATGCAGCACATGCCACACAATCTCAATTAAAGTTGCAGACATAATTACTACCACAGATGCATAAATGCTCACGTATTAACATTATGTTTAATTCAGTTTGGAGGACTACAAATTCCTTTTGCTGAGCAGTATGTACATTAGAATCTGGTTACATTACGAGACTAATTTTACCTTCCCATCAGTCATTTAAAGATGAAATACACAACTTATGAGTATTATACACCAGAAAAACCTATTCTCAAGAACTGATTCTAAATTTCTGCTTTATGCAGAAGTTTGCAATATGGGAGTTCCAGATTAATTATAAACGATCCACCAGTTTAAAAATTCAAAAATATCACTGTATTTTCTGAGTAACTTCACTTTAGAACATACCATCCTAATGTTTTTGCAAATTTAATGGATTTCCAACTATCTTGTAATGAAAACTCGAATTATAACTTTCCAGAGTATTATTTACATAACATATAGTTACATTTACTAAACCCTGGATTAGACTGGTTTCAAAAGGCTCCGTTGTCCCCCTTCTGTGTGAAAGTAAGTAACAGATCGAAGAATTGCTACAATGAACTTCAGAAACTGTGTGCAAAGTTACAGTGCACATTATCATGTAATTTTCGACAGGCTGACAACTGGGAGTCAAGTCTGAAGAGCAACTTATGTGTTTCAAGTCAGTTGGGTCTTTGTGAAACCACCGAGCTTTGTATGTTTGGAGCATCAGAACCTGGAGGATTTTTCATAAACTATGGCCAAATACACAACTACTACCGAGTCAACCTAGGAGCAAGCTTGTAGACCATCACACTGTTGCTCTACTTAGTTAATAAGTATCAAATATTTTAAGAAACAAGATGGAAGAAGTAAGTTATTTCAGACAGTGGCATTAACAGGAAAATCAAATTAGTTCAAATGTTAAATCAAGTCCTAAGTCAAAAAGACACGAAGATACCCAAGTCTTTGCAACAGGAAAGTCTAAACAGGAGACCATAGAACTCCTTAGATGAAACAATATAGAGTTAGATCAAGAGTCACTGGGATGAAGGGATGCTGGTTTGGTTAGTCGGCGACCTTGCTGAACTTACATTTTTATTAACGAAAGTTAAGAAATTTAGAGCAGCACAAACAGGACATAAGAGTTGGAAATGAAATATGGTGGTGTGAAGACTGCCCTGACACAGCAGACAGTGACACCACCGCAATTACTGACATTAAAAATTCTACATTGCACAGATTTGCCTGGATCCCGCCACTTGATTTGCAGCAGAAGACATACTTTCAAACAGGAAAACTTCCTAAGACTATCAAGTGTAAAGCAGAAAATAAAGTCCTTCAAAACATATATAAAGTTCTTCTTAGCTAACACCCCAGCTTTTTCTCCGGTACCACCTCGGGGTAACTCACCGTGACTGCCGCCGACCCCAGGACACTCCAGTAACTCACCCACAACAGCTGCAATTACCGTGCACGAGCCGCACAATGACACCCTAATTAGCGGCAGCCAGTGGTGGTGGCTCTTCTCCGGTTTCCAGCTCGTCGAGCAGCGGGAGGGTGACAGCTTCAGGGTGAGAAAAGCCCTGGGGCCAAGAACGTGAGACAGCGCGGGGAGCGCGGCGCTCACTTACCGGGCGGGATGGTGAAGCCGGGCGGCAGCTGGATGGTGGTTTGCGGGGGGGGGCCGCACGATCAGCTGCGGGGCCACGATGCGGGGAGGGGCAGCGCCCAGCGCGGGCCGCGGGGACACGGGCTGCGGGGCGGCGGGCAGGACAGCGGC
>NW_020885077.1:286843-286976 GCF_003945725.1 Corapipo altera | reverse complement strand
GGGACCGGCTGGGAACACCGGGAACAGCCAGGGACCGGCTGGGAACAGCCAGGGACCGGCTGGGAACACCGGGAACAGCCAGGGACCGGCTGGGAACAGCCAGGGACCGGCTGGGAACACCGGGAACAGCCAG
>NW_020885077.1:243369-286833 GCF_003945725.1 Corapipo altera | reverse complement strand
CGGCTGGGAACAGCCAGGGACCGGCTGGGAACACCGGGAACAGCCAGAGACCGGCTGGGAACGCCGGGAACAGCCAGAGACCGGCTGGGAACAGCCAGGGACGGGCTGGGAACACCGGGAACAGCCAGGGACCGGCTGGGAACACCGGGAACACCCAGAGACGGACTGGGAACACCGGGAACACGCAGAGACGGGCTGGGAACAGCCAGAGACGGACGGAGAACAGCCAGAGACGGGCTGGGAACACCGGGAACAGCCAGAGTTGGAGCGGGAACAGCCGGGACCGCCCAAGTGTCCATCTGTGTCCCCCCGAGGGACTGACCGGGACCGCCTCAGACACCGCTCCCGTGTCCGCCGTGTGCCATCCCCGGGACCGCTGCGGTGCCGCTGGAGAAGCCGCGGGCAGCACCGCGTGCCGGGCTCTGCCGCGGGGTGCGGGATGTGGAGCAGCCCCTGTCCCCCGGTATCCACAGGGACCCCGCGGGGAGGGCCCAGCCCGGTGCCCTCCCGTGCCCTTCGCCTCCGCCCCGGCCCGGCCCGCCCGGGGGAACCGACGGACCCGCCTGGGCTGCCCCGCACCGGCCCCTGGGCGGGAGCTGCGCCGCGGGAGCTGCCCCGGCCCCTCCGCCCCACGGCTGCACCGCTCCGTGTGCGCTGCAGGCGGTGTGTCCGAACAGGCTGCTCTCCCGCACCACAGCGGCTGCGGTGATACGATTTCCTAGCGGGGACGCTGTTGGAAGACGACGACTTGTAAACCAAAAATAAGACTCTCTGCATCGCCACAGCAGCTGCTGCGGTGTGCTGATCCCGCAGCATCCCCACGGGAGATGTAAGGTAGTTCATTTTGTTACTAACACTTTGGCCATTGCGCTCCTGTGTGCCCTTTTCCCATGGACACTTCCTCTCGCACTCGGAAATACCATTTAAGAGAAAGACGGTGGTCCTAAATCATCATTTTTATAACTAATGACAGGGCAGTGTCTTTGGTGGGACCCTCCAAATAAAAAGTCTCCCCCTATGATGGGGAATCCTCACAGATTTATGCTCCAGGCAGCAGACAGAGATTGGATTGCAGCTCTGTCCCTGCTGCCCTGCAATAGCAGGTGGGACGGTAACTGAGCTGTGCTTGAGCTGCTGCTCTGTGGTCTGAAACAGTGAATCACTCTTCATTTTCTGATTTTTCAGGATTTCCCAAAAAACTGAGTCAGGTGTCTCAGTGAATAACCCCCCTTCGATTGCTCCCTGCGCTGGTGGGAGCAAGTGAAGGGCTCTCAGTGCACTCAGCTCCTCTCCAGTCCCAACTCCACCTGTTCATACCCTGTACAACCCTCTGGAGTCACCACACTCAACTGCTCTGTTACCTTCTCTTTCCTCTCAATGAAGGTCATACTTTTATTCAGGATAGTTTTTCCTGATTGTCCTTTAGGAGCAGGTTTGTGATGAATCAAAATAAACCACTGTTAAAATGCATTAAATACAGGTTGCACCAGTTTAATTAGGATAAGTTTAAATGTCTCTTGAAACTAAACCAGTGCATATTTCTTCAATAAAGTGGCCAGTAAAATACTGAAAGCCCAAAGGTTTGGTCAGGATGTATGAGCAGGAGATGGTGCAGTAAGTGAATGGGAAAGCACAGCAGTGGTTATGAAAGGCAGCATTAAATGTACACAAGAGCTCTATACATCAAAAATTTGCTTAGCAAATGAGTATTGCTTTTGTGGAGTGCTACAGTTGAATTAAATTTTGATTTTTAACAAATGTTTCTAGCTGGAAATTTAATTAAAACATAGTAGATGCTGTGACTCAATTTGCTATTGCACAAATAGAAAGAATAATTTGGGTCGGGAAAAATATCAGTCTATCCAATACCACTATGTTATGAGTCATACATTTTATTGATTTTATCAGAGAACATTTCACTAATCCCTCAGTTGCCCTGATCCTGGGCTTCATTTGCATACCACCATCTCCAGAGTTTTCATAAAAGAATGGAAAGTTAGACATGTGATTCTGCAATTAGTACTGACTATGAAACAAATTTTAATGTCCATTTTTCTGTGGCATTAAACTGGGTGTTTCTATAAAAACCACCCTGGAGGAAACTTTATTGCTTTTTAACTTCAGAAGATAAAAGTCACATTCCCACCGGAAGGAGAAAATGGCAAGTATTAAAATGTTAACAGATATTTGTGGGTGGCAAAATCTATAAAACATTTATTAGTATTTCTTCCCACTCATCTCTTCTGAATTGAGCCATTTTATATATATATATAAACACACAGAGTAAGGAATGTTTTGTTTAATAAAACATGATGTACAGTGACTCACACTGGACTGCTTTCAAGTCAAGAGGTGAGGACATATCTAAGAATGTCTATAAACTTGCTGCTGAAAGTGGTTTTGGGCTTGAGCTTTCACATAGAGAATGAGAGTTCTAGTAAAGCACAGAATCTCTGTGAACTTTTTATTCATTCTTCTGCTATAAAATTACTTTTCAAATATTCACGTGTGTTTCATCACAGAAAACATTTCTGAACATATTTATTGCTCTTTCATTTTTAGGAGTTATATATGTAAAGAATGTTAAAAAAAATAAAAAATAAAATATAAAGAATAGTCTTTAGGGAAGTTAACTTCCAACCATGGTTTTAAAATTGCTTGTGAAAGAAAATCCACCACAGAACTTGCTGAGCTGCTCTTCAGCTCTCTACACTGCTAAACCCTGTGCCCTGTTTCCAGCCCAGGTTTGTCATCAATAACTCAGTACACAATAGGATCCCTCTGCCATGTTCAGCTGCACAGTGATAACAGGTCACAGAGACAAACAGCTTCTTGTCTTCTAAAGAAGTGAAAGTGCTTAGAAAGGAGCACTATTGTCCTGGTTCTGTATTTCTTTAAAATACACGCTTTCAGTGCCTTCAAATATACAATTCAACTACCTTAAGTTTAAATTTAACATCAAGATGGTACCTACCAGGTTCAAATCAGATTTTGAGATAACTTCTTAAAGTGAACTTACAGAACTCTTTACCTCTATTATTGAAATTTACTTTACACTATAAAAATATTCCTTTAACTGCTGATTTTAAGTATGACTTAGAAATGATAAATTCCCAACATTGGAGAGCACAAAGATGACTAGAAAACAAGCAGCTGTCCTAGGAATAGCATAGAACTGTTTAGGTTGAAAAAGACCTCTGAGATTCCCCCAGCACTGCCAAGGTCACCACAAAACCATGTTCCCAAGTGCCACATCCACACATCTTTAAATCTCTCCAGGGATGAGGACTCCACCACTGCCCTGTGCATCCTGTTCCAGCACCTGACCACCCTTTCTGTGAAGAAATTTTTCCTGTTTTCAAACCTGATCCTCCCCCAGCACAGTTTGAGGCCAATTCCCTCTTGTCCTGTCTCTTGTTCCCTGGGAGCAGAGCCTAAGTCCTACCTGGCTCCCCCCTCCTGTCAGGGAGTTGTGAGAGTGAGAAGGTCCCCCCTGAGCCTCTTTTTCTCCAGCCTGAGCCCCCCCAGCTCCCTCAGCCCCTCCTCATAAGATTTCTGCTGTAGACCCTTCACCAAACCCAGGTCAACTGCTTGGAGGGCAGAATATGTTTAAATTCAGTTTCATGTATCTCAGTTGCAAAGGAATTTCATTTTTATATATGACTTGTAGAAATTTTGGAGCTCTTCAAGTTAGTTGTAAATACTTCTCTACTCACCTAGACAGGACTTGATGGAGAGGCTCAGGAATATTTGACATCAAAAGGCTACAATTTAACCCTTAAGTTTTTCAAGGGAGTTGTTTTCTATTCCTAACTTTTTTTTTTTTAATTCATTCTGGCCAACTTCTCTCTTCCAGAAACTTGCAAGTTGTTTCAGAAAAGAGCATCCAGCCTGTTCAGCCTCCAGAGGAGACACTGGAAGGGGACCCCATCCATGTCTGTCAGTGTGTGCAGGGAGGGGGCAGAGGATGGAGCAGGCTCTGCTCAGGGGGCCCAGCAATGGCACAGGAGGAACGGGCAGGAACTGATGCCCAGGAAGTTCCACCTGGACATGAGGAAGAACTTCTTTGCTGGGCAGTGACCCAACCCTGAACAGAGACCAGAGAGGGTGTGGAGTCTCCTCACTGGAGATATTCCAGAACCATCTGGACACAATCCTGTGCTGTGTGCTCTGGGATGACCCTGCTGGATCAGATGACTCAATGTGGTCCCTTCCAACCTGACCCACTCTGTGATTCCGTGAAAAATAAACTCTGACAGTTTTCCACTTGAATTCTCTCCTGAAATGCTCATTTACTGTGTCCTGAGCTCAAATAAATGTCTATTTCTATTTCCTGTTCCAACCACACAAGCTTGGAACCCTAATTCTGTAAATGGGAGTCTTCAACTCCAGTTTTGAGAGGCAGATGAGGGAGGACTTAGGAAGTTGTTCACCAGAAGCAAAGCCATGTGATTCTTTGGGGCAAACGGTTCTATTTCAAGGTATTCCTCTTCCCCTTCTCTGGGCTGTCACGTCAGAACCACCCTTCCTTCCTCCCTTCTCCTCCTGCTGTCCCCTCTCTCTAGGAGCCAGGGCTGCCCTGTGACCTGCCCTACCCACATCTGAAGCGGATACATCTCCCTCTGTGAGGAGGCAGGAAAATCAGAGCTGATCCTCCAGACTCTTTCCAGGCTCTCCACCTCCTCCAGCAGATGTCATTTTGCCCTGCTTCAGAAGCAGCCACACCAGCCTCTTTCCTTGTAACAGAATATCGGTGTCTTTGTTACTTTTCTAAAGAGTGGCTTTACTTGAGCTGAGTTACAAATGCAAACTGTCTGCAGTGGTCTCCCATGGACTTGATATGGTTTATCAGTCATTAACTGCAGAACTTCGCTACAAAGTCTTTGAAGTAGTCCAGGACATGCTGGAAGTGATTACAGCAAATCTCCCCGGGCACTCGAATCCTCCATGACTTTACCGTCAGTTCAGCTTGGGCACAAAGTTCCCAGGACTCTATTCTGGCTCCCATTTAGAAACACACAGGCACTTTCTGGAAAAATCTGGCTTGTTATTGCATTTCAAAGCCCTATTCTGAACAAAATACTTGCTGAATCTTTGCAACATATTAATGTCCAGTAGCTGCAACAAAAGCTACTAAGTCCCCCTTCCAGAGGTTGGTCTTTGTTGTTTTCCAGGCTGTAAATACCAAAGGGGGGCCTGTACCGTGTTTTAACAGGCAAAGCTTCCAGCAGAAGCCTTATTTGTGATTTTTATTTAAGATGTAGAAATTGAGTGCAATCTCAAAATCATGATTTTGTGCGTGTGTGTGTGTTTACCTGTACTAAAAGAGTATTTTTTCAGGATGAATTCCACTCTTTGGTCGAGATTTCATCCACAGTTGTGTTTCTGTTGGCCGGCAAGATCTGACTCTCCCAACACCATCAGCAGAGTAAAATGGGATCCCTGTGGAACACAAACCCGTGTTATCCCCACCTACACTCCTGCAGTTCTCCACACGGCTGCGTCCTGAACTTGTACAAACCGCTTCTACAATCACCGGGATTTGCCATTCCAGGCGGCTCGGGGCCCTCGGACACCCTGGACCCCAAATCACCAAACCTGCCGGCACTGCCCGGTGCTCACGGGACGGGGAGGGGGAACCCGGGGGCGGCCGGGGGCAGAACCGGTCGGTGCCGGGCAGAGCCGGTCGGTGCCGGGCAGAGCCGGTCGGTGCCGGGCAGAGCCGGTCGGTGCCGCTCATCCCGGCCCCGCCGCTCCCCTCCCCGCTCCGCCGGTGCCGGTCTGGTCGGTGCCGGTCGGTCCGGTCCGGTCCAGCCTGCTCGGTGCCGGTCGGTCCGGTCCGGTCCAGCCTGCTCGGTGCCGGTCGGTCCGGTCCGGTCCAGCCTGCTCGGTGCCGGTCGGTCCGGCCCCACCGCTCCGTCCGTGCCTCTCCCGCTCGGCCCCAATGGCCGCCCCGCCCGTCGCGGCCCCGCCCGGCGCTCTCGCGAGAAGTGCGCGGTCCCGGCATGCCCCCGGCGGGCCGGGCGGGGGGGCGAGCGAGGCGAAGGCGGCGGCCATGTTGGGAGCCGCGGGGCGCGGGCCGTGCTGAGGCTCCGCCGGGGCCGCACTGGGCGCTGCGTTTATCGGGGAGCGGCGTTCGGGGCCGCGGGGGAACAGCGCCTGCCGCGCCTCTGCGCCGAGGTCGCTGGGCGGCCGGTGCCCGGCTGGAGGAGCGCTCGGCGGGGGGGGAGGAGGGGTGTCCCTGACCGAGGAGCAGCGCCATGAGCGGGGGGACGCCCTACATCGGGAGCAAGATCAGCCTCATCTCCAAGGCCGAGATTCGCTATGAGGGGATCCTGTACACCATCGACACCGAGAACTCCACGGTGGCGCTGGCCAAGGGTAAGGCCGCGGGCGGGAGGGAAGCGGGCGGGACCGGGGGCGGCCGGGGCTGAGGGGCTGCTCAGAGCCCTCCTCGTCCCGCCGCCTCCCGCCGGGGCGGCTGCGGTGGAGGGGAGCGAGGGGCTGGGGAAAGAACGGCGGCCCCGCTCTCCCAGCCCCGCGGAGCAGCCGGGAGCGGGACCGGGCCAGCGCCGGGCTGAGGGTCCCGAACAGAGCGCAGGGACGAAGCCCTCGGCGGTGGAAGCGCTCCAGAGTTAGTGCGTAAAAGGGAGAAGGAGGGGGAGGCTGCGAAGAGGTTTTCTCTGCATCGTAAGAATTCCAGACCTGCAGCGTTCCAGGGCCGCGCGCGGCTGGGCTGTGCTGCATCCTGGGACAGCCGGCTCCGAGGGGAATCCCGAGCGCTGGGCTGTCGGCAGGGAGGGCTGAGCGTGAGCTCTCCGTCTGGGAGGTTTCTGTATGGCGCTGCATAGTTCCAAATGGTGTGAGAATGTGTCGGCCAGAAAATATATCTATACGCATAGGTATGTATGTATAAGAAAGTTGGAAAGACGTGTTTACTGAGAAGAGAGTTGAGAAGAAAAGAAAAAGAGAACCTTTGAAACTGGGCATCCGAAGGATTTCGGTGTTTCTCGAGCGTGATAATGCACTCTCAACATAAAACATCGAGTCAGAACTGTTAGTCAGAACCTCTTCGTAATGGATTCTGCAGAACTCCGTAGTGTTTTACTTTATACTTCTTTCTTCTGCAGAGTTTTGCTAAATCATCTAAATGCGTATATAAAAGCGGAGAATTTATCCAGCTGTGGCATAAATGAAATATTTTGGACAGGGCTGATACGAAAGGCTTGACGGCGTCTGTTTGACACCGTGTGGTGTGTTCGCTTTCACTGGCCCTTCTGGGAATTCTCGGTTGTGTGCTGTGGTACTTTAAGGCCTCCTCCCCCCCTTATTGTTTAAGAAATATATTACTTTGTTTTGTAAATTCTGATACGTGGGCTTTGAAACACCCTACAGTGGGTTTGGTCCCAGGCTTGCATTTCGTTTATGAGGTACTTAGCTTTTATTACGTGACTTTTACTTGTTTCTAAAGTTGCCTTTAGGTTAAATTACCTTGCTGGAGTTGCATTGGCTACTTTAAGGGGACAGCTGGTATTGGTATATATAAGAAAAAGATGAACACTGTAATTAAAAATAAACGTCCTGGAATTCCAGTTGCGTGCTGTGATTGTTAAGGTTTGTGCAAAAGAACTTGGAAAAAGAATCCCATCCTCGAGGACCTTGTGATAGTCTTGTCCAAAATGAGACTGATTTAGTGCTGACCAAGCCAATTTTGCATGACTTCTCAAGAGTGGTTAAGTCATGTTGTGGCATATCTGCCAAAGTGTACATATTTATGACAGATCAAACTACAGTTACAAGTCTAATCTGCTCTCTTCCCATAGCTCTCATCTCAAATGTAAATCCAAACCATTACATTTGCTTTAATAAAACTTGGCTGAGTTAGCTGAAGAATGTGTGTTTTGTAATATAGCATCATGATTCAGAAGAGAATAAACCAGTATTTCTAGGCCCCATGGAACTAAAAATCTTGAGATTAATCTGGAGCTGATAACAACCACGTTAGACTGTAGAACAGTTTGCTGTGCTCATGAGCAGAATGCTCAGCTCTGGAATATTGGAGTTTCTGAAGGCTCAGGTCATTGAGTGGATGTGACAGGGTGTGTGTAGGATGGCAATTGTGCTTAACATGGCCAGGTCTGTGTGTGAAAGCAGCAGAACTTCCTGTGCAGCTGTGAATAGTTACCTCTTCTTCCTGTGCTGAGTCCAGAACTCAAACTAGAACTGTTTAATGTGGGTCTTTACCACAGATGTCAAACTTTCTGCCAGAAGGAGGCAAAAAAAGCCCCAAAAGACGATGCTTTCACTTGCTCAGCTGTGTAGACTGTGTGGCATGTCACTGTTACCTGGACTGAGTGCAGGACAGCTTATCATTATTCATAGTCTAAATGAATTCACTGAAATTGTGACATAAAATGCAAAAGTAGAGGTAGAAGCTGTTCCTGAATAAGTGCAGATTTGCCCAGCAGAGGATTTGTGCGAGCTAAAGTCAGAGATTAATCTCATGAAGTTGTGCTTGTGGAATGCCCTCATTTATCTTAAATTGTCTGAGGTTTCAGACAGAAATAAGGTCTTTGGGTTGCCAGCAGGGGCTGTAGTCCTTCCTCACTGAGGGCAGTCTGCTCTTGTTCCCTCATCAGCATTTTGTTTACTAGGCTGGGATCTTTTCACTCAGCAAAACCTGTGGCCTGTGTCTCAGGAGTTAGAGAGCAACTGTTAAATATTGAGCATAACATTTCTGTCCTGTGCTGGAGTCTGAGCAGGGAAATCGATGCATCCTTTCCCCAAATGTTGGAGTGTGTGGTTATTTAAACAGCAGGGAAAACGCCCAGGCACACTGGATTCCAGGCATTGAGCAAGCTATGCAAGTATTTGAGGTTCTTAAATAATATTGGCGCTTGTGTTTGCTTTGGATTGCCAGCTTTTCAGAGACAGTGTCTGGAACCAAAACCACTCAACTCCTATTGTCAAGCCTCGAGTTAAATTAACTTGAAATGTCTTTCCAGTTCATGGTTCTAATTAATACTTGTTTCTTTTTAAAAAGCATTATTAATTTTTAAAATATCATTAAGTCCAACCAGTTTAAGAAGAGAGTTTGCAAGCCATGGATAGTTTTCTTGCTGGAAAGTGCTGCCCTGCCTGGGGCAGCTAAGAATGATTGTGGTGCTTGATCCCAAGTGTAGCATTAAAAATGAGGTGTGATCCTTCATACTGTAATATTTTTCTATTTCAAAGCACTGATTTAGAGAGAGTGATTTTTAATACAGGTAAGATGTGTAAGAATATCCGTGTTGGATTGGGAAAAGCTTTGTTCCTTTCAACAATAGGGAATCCTTAGGCATGAGAGTATAAGAAACAGAAAATTATATGTTGTCTCTCTGGTATAATGGATCAGTTGTCACTTTTCAGCTGTTGCACCGTTGAGAGTTGCATTTGGAACAATTATAGTTGATAGACACTAATGAAATAGCTTTTGGTAAATTAACAAGTGGTTAAACTTCTGGTATTTCTGGCATTTTCAACCATCTGTGGTAGTGTTTTCCATGGTATAATGACACATCAAAAGGAAAACTTTCCTTTTAGACTTTTACACAATATTAGTTGCAGGTGAAAGACTAGGAAATGTAGACAGAGGGAAGTTAAATTCTTGTGAAGACCTGAGCTGCTTTTTATCGTTCGGGGGTGGGAGCGGGAAAGGGAAGGGTTAAATTTTATCATGTTTTTATAAGTTGATTTTTTAGTCAGTTAAATGTCATGCTCCCTGAATGTCTGGAGTTTTAGTGCATGTGTGCCAGACCAAACCTGTGCATTGTGTGTCCCAGCAGAAAAATTCCTCTGGTCAAGGCCCACTCCTGGCTACTGCCCTCACATCTGTGTCCTGCAAACCCAGCACCCCAGGAGTGAGGGAACAGGGGCTGAATTGATTGTTCATGTTTTTACACTCCTGTACTGTGGTGTGCAGGGATCAGAGTGTGTTCCCAGGGGAGGGGTTGGGGTGTTTTGAGGAGAGATGGCAACAGGAATGCCTTGCTCACTTGTGGTGATCTCATTTTAGTTGTTGTGCTTCCCCTGGGTTCCTTAGGAGTGGGGGCAGCTGTCTGTGTGTGTGTTTGCTGCCCGGGGAGGGAGGGGAGCAGAGTGTGTCAGTGCTGTGCACAGAGACTGAAATAATTCACATTATATGAGAACAGGGTCCTCTTGCTCGTAGAGTGAATGGCTTGGCTTTTGAAGAACATTCTGCTTAAATCCCCTGTGTGAATCAGCAAGTAATCATATCTGCTAAGGGATAGGGCAAGTTGCAATGTTGCCATTGAATTCTACACTACTGTAATGGGGTAACAGACATTGAAATATAGTAGTGACATAGTCAAAATCTGTACAAAAACTTGCTCACAGCACTTTAATACACAATTGGTGGAACCACTCGGGTGCAAGTACATACATGAATCCTGTTGGGCTTAACAGGGTGAGTGTCTTTCTAACTAGCTACTTAATTGCATTTACACTGATAAAAAAATAAGTTTGCTTGTAACGTGGTCTGGTTGCCTGTTTGTTTGTAAGTCCCTAAGCCAGTTTAGCTCTTTAAAAAACCAAAGACCACAGCTGGAATTGCCAAGGTGAGATTACTGGTTTTGCCACAGTTCTGGGGCGAGTTGTAAGATTGTGTTGCCTTTCACATGCTTGTTTTCATTTTCTCTCTTCAGTATTTTGCTGTAGATGAACCACTGAGCCCTTGTTCTGGAGGAAGGAGGGAGTCTGAGGGAATTCCCCCAGAGACAGGGCTAGAGAGAGCTCCAAGCCTGCTGCTCTTCCAAAATCTTGTGCTTTTGATACTTAGTATTTCTAATTAGGCAAAACCATGGTGAAAGCTGTTTCTTTCTAAAATGCTGTTGTGCTGGCCACCTCAGTATTAGACTTTTTACTTCAGTGAGCTCAGATTATGCTAAATCCTAATCCAAGCTGGAAAAGGAGAAACTGTAAAGGCACCTATGCCTTTGGAAAATACTAAAAGTAGCTTTCAACTCCTTGTGTTATAATACTCTCTGAAGGGCCTGATTGGGTAGACACCACAAAAGCATTGAGTAGCCCCTCTTTAGATCGCTGCCCATGAAGTTCTGGTTCCTGCTTTAGAAGGAAATCAGACCTGGGCTGGTTATTTTTGTTGCTTGAGGTGGGAAGGTGAGGCTGAATTGCAAATCAGAGGAGTTTGCTCACCCCTCTCCAGCAGAGCAAATCTTCACTGGATGAAATTGGGTTTGTATTTTGCAGAAAGTTGTCCTAAACCCAGTTTGACGTGGGGAGGGGAAAGGTAGAGGAAAAAAAGCCAGACTCTTAATAGCAAGTCTTGATGTGTTTTATGGCTAAACCACTGTTGACCTTCTCAGTGTCTTGAGCTACCTGTATAGACAACTGAATCTCAAAAAGGTGAATTCCAAATTTTGGCATTGAAAATACTTCCTTTTGACGTTATGATAATTTTATGTTGGAGGAAAAGACAAATTCTTTTTGACATACAGTAAAATCCCTTTATCTCTTTGGAGCTGT
Source organism: Corapipo altera (assembly GCF_003945725.1). NCBI lineage: Eukaryota > Metazoa > Chordata > Aves > Passeriformes > Pipridae > Corapipo > Corapipo altera. The sequence continues at coordinate 275,289 of NW_020885077.1, read as the reverse complement.
CATTTAGGTGAAAGGTTGTTCACTTTTTTTGGTTGGTTTAGAATGGAGAGAGGTGATTGCCAGGTGTTAAAACTGTTCCTCTAGGTGACATTGGTATTAATGTTAAAATACTTACCCCGTGCAGTGTAGCTCTGACTTAAGAGAAACACTTTCAAAGCATATATCTTCCATAGTTCATCAGATTTTTATTTCCATGTGAAGGCAAGATGCAATCCTCTAACTTACTGCCCCTTTTTTGTGGTGTTGCTCCAGGGTAGTTCCTTCCCTTTAGCTAGAAAGTAAAACACTTTGGTAACTTACTGATCACACTCTGGCCATTTTTGTGCACCTTTGTAGACAAACCAGAGAGAAGCAATACAAAATCAACTTCAGTTTTACTTACCAAGACAGCAGGTCAAATGATGGAATGAAAGTCCAAATTAATTTATTAGTTATCTAATAAATAGAATATAGGATGGCCGGAGAGTGAGGGTGGATCCGTGGTCAGGACAGGGAAATAGAAAAGCCTGATGAATAAAAACAATGGAATGAACTGTAGTAATGCACATGACCAGTTGATAATGTTATTAAGCATTACCTTGAGTTAATTTCTGCAAATTGAGTTTCAGATATCTTTTTCTGTAGAGGAAGAAGAGACATTTCTCCTGTAACAAGTATTGACATTCACTTAGCAGAATGTGCCTTCTTACAGCACTCACATTTTACAGGACCATTCAGAGGAGACTTTCAGATGCACAGAAACAGAAAAGTTGATTAAAGTCAGCTCAGTAGATGATACAAGAATGAACAAAATAGTTGTAACCACTTAATGTTATTATTTTTCATTGTAGTGTGGACATGATCTTTTTACCCCTTAATTATACTTCTCAAAAAGGTTTTTAGTACTTGACTGTTAAGCTCTGTTTATGCAGCATTACAAGAAGCAACAGTGATGGAAGATGGTTGGTGCAGCCTGAGAAATGACTCAGTGTCACTTCATACAGCTCTTGACTAATGGTTTTATGGCTGCAAATAAGTGCCTAATGATGTCTCCAAAATGTTGATTCATCTGAAAATGAGGGAAATCTAATTCTGGTAAATTAAAGCAAAATACAGATTTTTCTCAGCATTATCTGTAGTACCTTACAAAGCAAACACTATCTAAAAGGCTGGAGCAAGAACAGTCATGAGGGATTATTAAAGCTGCTGTAATTTGATGAGGTTGTGAATGTGATTGTCATGATTTTGGGGTTCGGGTTTTTTTGTCTGTGGTTTCAATCCATTGTTCAGTTTTTGCTTACAAAACTCTGGCTCTTGAAGATGTATCTCTTCAGCTGATTTTTTTTGTTTCTCTTGATACTCACTGAGGTGAGGAAAAGTCTTTGGGAAGGCAGTGACAGTGAAGTGCTGGTATCAATTACACCATGTACATGGTGATTATATGTAGTGCAAAAGGAGGAGCTTGATAAACGTCATTGCTGTGCAACTGGAAAACTGCTGGAATTCAGCTAAGTACATACAAATAATTGAGTGTCTTGGCATGCTGCACCCTGTGCAGGCCTCCTTAGGAAGATAGTTATGCCCCAGTGAGTTTGCTTCATTTGACAGAGATCATATGAGCCTTACACCAGCAAGAGAATGCATTTTGCTTAGTGAAAATTATATATGCATACCACAGAATTCCTGTTGTTTTATTAAATGTCAATTTAGCCCTTGAATCTACTGAGAAATACTTCACTTTGGATAACTTTTAATATTCTAGTTTCTGGTAGTATTAACATATGTTTTCCTGATTTGCAAGTAGAGAATATGAAGTATGTAAACTCATGTATTCCTTGACTTATAGGACTGCCTTACCAGCCAAAAAAACTGCCTTGCTGCTTCCCCTTACCCTCACAAAACAGTTGAAATAATGAACATGTAAGTGATAGCATAAGTGATGTCTTAGTCTTTCTACTTGGTTTTTAACCGAAATTTTTAAGATCAAATTACTGAGGAGGTGATAACGATAAAGAACATGCTGCCTATTTAATAAGGGTTTTTTTCTCAACAAAATTTTATTCTGGTTATTTAAAGCTGTTGGTCTCTGCAGTATGTTTGAAACTTCTGTTGACTGTGGGCTGTTGTCGTTGCTCCCTCTGTCCCCAATGTTGCAGTTCGCTCCTTTGGCACAGAGGACAGACCGACGGACAGACCGATCCCCCCTCGCGATGAGGTCTTCGAGTACATCATATTCCGTGGCAGTGACATTAAAGACCTGACTGTCTGTGAGCCACCAAAGCCTCAGTGCTCCTTGCCACAGGACCCTGCTATTGTTCAGGTGAGTCACATCTTTTTAGATATGGCCAGGTAGCTTTAAGTGCTCTCTAGCTGAGTGTTTAAAAATGTTTAGTGCTCTGAAGTTCACAACGCAGTGTAAAGAACTCTGGAAAGATTTTCCTCGTTGGAATCATGTCCTTAACAGTGAAATTGGAGGTTGAAATCTAGCACAGTGCGCTGGATACCAAAGCTGCTGTTTTTTCAGAAACAATTGATTTTTTGTGGATCTTGATGCCTTTTTTGAAAGGAACTTGGCTTAGGAGGACACTTATGCGGGAGTTCTTGGAAAGATCAGACTTGGTAAAGGTCAGATGGATTAGATGCTGAAACCTCTCCAGATCACTAGTGATTTTTGTTTGTTTGTTTTTCTTGATTCCAGTGTTCAGCTTCTTTTGCTGACTGACTTAAATGTTTCATCTAGCTATATGTTTTTATGGAGGCTTCATACAAAGGGGCAGTTTTTTGAAAAGGGAATACTTAGCAGCTGAAGGGAAAGCAGCTTACAACTTGAAGCCTTCAGGATTAATCAGCCTGATGTTTCATAGTAAATGGACTGGCAGAAATAGTTATTTTTCATCTTGGAAATCTGTTGGCTTATTTATTGTGTTTATGGGGTATCTTAAAATCATCCCTGAGAGCAAGAGGAAAACTCTTGCTTCAAATGGAACTTGATAATTCCATGTAAGTGTTCATAATTCTAATGTTTTAACTATTCTGTAGGATAGAATTCTTGGTCTTTCCTTATGAGGAAGGGCTTTTGTACTTCCTCTAAGAGCTTTTGCTGAATTTGGTGCAACCCCTTTAGTCAGTGGTAGTTGAGAGCTGTGAAGTTGCATTGCTGCCAACCCCAGTAATGGTGATAACCCCACCATCCTCAAGTGTGTTTGGGTCTTTTATTGTTCCGGTGGGGTTTGAAACTTCAAGGAAAAAGATAAACACTTTCCAAGTTTGCTGACAAATCTTATATGTGTATTTGACAACAGAGTCCAGTCTGAGGTTCTGTGGAAAAGCCTGCAAAATTTCATGGCATTGTTTTCACAGGTCTGTGATGGTGGAAGGGTAAAAGTGCTTTCTAAACTGTGTACATACTTGTGAAAATGCTTTTTAGAGTTTGTCCATTTCTTGCCTGGCAGAACTGTTTCCCAGTTTTTGTGTAAGCACGACTTTTTGCTAGTGTGCTGTGTGTTTTGTGTTCAGTCCTCTCTAGGATCCTCGAGCACCTCTTCATTCCAGTCGGTGGGCTCGTACGGCCCCTTCGGCAGGATGCCGGCCTACAGCCAGTTCAGCCCCAGCCCGCTGGTGGGCCAGCAGTTCGGGGCTGTTGGAGTGGGTATGTGCTCCTGGCTTCTCTGGGTGGGCACGGGCGGGGTCAGGGCTTGGGATTTCAGCACTGTCTTACCCCGAGGCAGATTGAAACTCTTCAATCCATATCAGTCCTGCAGTTTAGCTCAAAAGTACAGAGTTTTTCATAGGCTATGCAGCTCAAATCAAAGCAATTATGATTGAGAATTAGACACCTATCTCAGAGGGACAAGTGGGGAAAGGTTCCTCTGTTCAGGAATTCGTTCTATTTTGTATATATTCATTACATTCATCGTGTGGTCATTATATTTCACAAGGGACAGAAGCAGGCCCTTCACAAAAGCCCCATCCATGGCTGTGCTGTGACACCTTAACCGAGGGTTTGGATGATTCAGCACAGCCCTCCAGCTGTTAGAGGTGTTAGCTGGGCGTGAAATACCTGCTTGAAGTGTTTGTGAGCTGCATGGGCTGGTGGCTCCTCTATAGTCTAGGTGCTCTCTGAGATTTACCAACAAACGTTCCTTCCTGAAAGTTTTGTATTTGACATTTTAGTTTTTCACACAGGAACTCACAGTCTTGTAACTGTTACAGCAGAGTGTTACTCCTGGTACTGAAAATGTTAGAATTGTAGAATTGGCCATAGCTTGATATCAGTTAGTGAGATGTGGCAGTCATATTTTTGTTGAGAGGGTGTTAAGTGGAAATATAGCAATAACATCAGTAAGATGCTGTCATGACTGTTTTGTTAATACTTGTGATACTGAAGTTAGAAGGGCTCTTTTATTTTTTATATTAGATTAAAACAATCGAGATATTACAGTTTTACCAGCTTACTGCACATACATATGTTAGATAAAACAGAAGTGTATGGGAAGGGCAGACTTATGTGTATTCTAGAATAACTGTCTAATATGGCTTCACTAATCAGTACTAATTTAAAAATAATGAAATAAAGCCTAAATCAGATTTTACAACTGTATTATTTCTTCTAAAGCAGGAGGTTCTTTAACATCTTTTGGAACAGACTCTTCAGCCAGTGCCAGCATGTCCCAAAGCACTGCAGTTGGTTCTGCATTTACAACAGATGCAAGATCCCTAAAAACACAGATGTCTCAAGGTAAAATCTGTTTTAGTAACTTTGCTCTTTTTTGACCAGTGGTGCCCCCATGACTCAGGTGGTTGCCAGAAACGCCAACAAAACAGCTGAATTCTGTCACAAAAACACTTGGTATTAAACCCAGAAAGCACTGAGAGGCTTTGTATTTGCTTTTTAAATGTGTTTTTCTACATCTCGGAGTGCTGCATAGGTAGCAGGACATTTGTTGTTGTCCTTAAAGCATCTGTACTGAGGAGTAGGACTTATTTCAGTGGAATGATGTTAGCAAATAGGTGCACGTGGAAATTCAATATCTAGTTTTGTTGATAACATGACAAAACTCGGGATACTTGGTGCTGGTTGAAATGTGAAGTGCTTCATCTTACAATTTTGAAATCTTTATTCCTAACTGTGGTTTTTGTAACAGCAGACCTGACTGCCTGTAGAGATTCTGACATGACTCAGGTCAGCTTAATAGTAACAGAAACTGTGTGGGTAGTTTGTGTAATTTTGGAAAAAGAAAGTAGAAGCAAAAAGGAAACTTCTGATGATTTTTGAGTAGCTAAGAAAAAAACCAACCTAACTAAACATTGAACACCTTCCCCCTCGCCTTTCATGCAAATGTGTTAACATTGCTCTTCAAAATCAAAACACCTGCTCTTCCACTCTTCATTGCTGTAAAAGTATGAGCTAAGATATAATCCTGATGCAGGTTTTAAATGATGCAGTCGTGTTAAAAGTCAAAACACTTAACAGCAAACAGCTTTTTTTCTTGAGTTCCAGCTGAGATTTGTATACCCATTAGAAGCTTCTAGGACTAGTTGAGTGGGTTGCCAAAAATAGGTTCTACTTTGCTGGATTAATTGAAGGGGAGGAAAGTATGACAGACATTTCTCTGTTGAAAAACTAGCTTGGTTTTCTGTAGTTGAAGTTAAAAGCTGTGTGATTCTTGGACTTAATGTGTGGCATATGCTCCAGATGAACATACATTCTGCCACAAAATTTCTTATGGGGCACCAACAGGATTTTTCTGTGTGTGTTTGCTTTTAAAAATATTTTTCCTCTTTGTAGATTACAAGTGTGGTGTGGTTGCTTTTATTGGTTGGGTTTGGGGTTTGGTTTTGTTTTGTTGGGGATTTTTTATAGGTTTGATTTGGTCTTGTTTTGTCTTTTGTTGAGCTTTTACTTCCAGGGACTTGAGTGCTATTCTAATTTCTCAGTAGATTTGCCTGTTTGATGTTGTAAACTTGCCTGGCTGGATCAAATGGCTCCATTCTGAACATGCTTCTGCCCCCAGCCAGTGCTGCAAATGGCCATGTGTGAGCAGCTCCCAGAGCTCCCTCACCTGCAGAGTCCTGGCACCAGCCAGCCCTGGCTGCTCCCTGGCTTGGCAGGGATAACCCAGCAGTGCCCTACAGGACATGGATTTCAGTGCTGGAGCCTTTGGGAGCAGCCGTTTCCCACTTGCCTTCCCAGGGAGGCAGAAGGTGTATTTTTACCTCCAATCAACGTGGAAAATTTCATTGCACAGCTAAATGCATATCCTGGGTGGGTTGGTAGGGATTAATTGTCCCACCCATTTTTTTCTTTTAGACTGGAGGAGGGGGTATTGCTAAATATCCTTCATTCTGGATTAGTGAATCTGAGGGTGCAGAAAGATTTATTTCTTTGGACCCATGTGGTAAGGTCTAGATTGGTTGAGACCAGTAACTCACATTTGTGCATGAGAAATAACTCCTTGGGTTTTGTTTGGTTTTATTTTTGCCCAGGTCGTTCAAGCCCTCAGATGGATCACTTGAGAAGGAGCCCCACCATGGAACAAGCAGTACAAACAGCTTCAGCCCACCTGCCCACCCCAGCACCAGTGGGGAGGAGGAGTCCTGTCCCAGCCAGACCTTTGGTGTCTGCTGGCCAGAAATCCTTGGAGAACCAAGAGCACCGACGAGGTAGCTTGGGATGATTTTTGTACAGCTTATTTCCTTCCATACACTTAGGAAGTGCTCTCTTTAAGGGCAACATGTAGGAATTTTCCTGATGTCTCTTACTGGTAGACTGGCCAGCAGAGACCTGGATTAGATATATATTCCTTTTTAAAGTCAAGCATATATTCTAAATTAATTTTTTTTTCTTTTATGATTGTAAACTTGTGGTTTACATTTATAGGTTTGGATTTATTTTTTTTTTAATCTGAACTATATATACAAAAGCGTGGTCAAAAATACCTAATTGGATAAACAAATAATTTTTTTATTTCCAACTTTAGCTGAAGCACACAAGGTTTCAAGATCAGAAAATGAACTCAGAAATGAAAACAAACGACAAATTGGTAAATCTTGTTTTGAGAAATAGCTATCGTTGTTTTCAGACTTCATTATTTTTTTAAAATCTGCTAAAATACATAAATTCTTTCACATTTTGTTTCTAGTGGGTAACAGCTTTGCATTGTGTCCAAATAATACAAGCACATAAAGAAAATCTCTTCTGGTCGCTCTAAATTAAGCAATTTGAATAAAAATGTAAACCAAGCAGTATTCATGGATTTATAAACACAATAGCATGAAAGAAAGCCTGTTACCTTTCTACAAAAATACTTGACTGAAAAGCCACTAACATTTTAACTCTTCTTTAAAAAAAAAGCTTTTAATGACTTCTAGAAAGTAATTTAGTACTATAATGTTTTCTGTGTCACTGCCATCATTATTGTAACTGAATTTACAAATCACAAGCTGCTCTGATGGGACTTTTAACAACAGAAGTGCAGGAAGTGGATGCATGAAGTCCCAACCTGTTTTACCCCAGGAGTTAGAGAGCAAAACAAAAAAACCCCAACCACTCTCCACCACCCTCAAAGAGAAATCAGTGCCCAAGACAAAACCAAAGAGAATCTCCCTCTTCTCAGTTCCAGGTGCACCTTCAGCACGGAGGGGCCGTGGAGGCCACAGGGGGGGCCGAGGAAGATTTGGTATTAGGAGGGATGGTCCAATGAAGTTTGAGAAGGACTTCGACTTTGAAAGTGCAAATGCACAATTCAACAAGGAGGAAATTGATAGAGAATTTCATAATAAACTTAAATTAAAAGGTAAACCAATTTTTGATTTATATTTGAGCATGGAAAAACTGTGTCTTGCTGTTTTAGTTCTGCCTTGGAGAACAACTTTTAAAAGGCATATCCTATTAAGTCTTGTTTGCAGTCATAAAAAGCTTATTAATAAGTAAACTGGGATTATCTGTTAATTAAATACTTGGGTCAGTGTTTGAGTTTTGAAGTAATTTTAACTAGCAAATATCGTATGTCAAGTTCTAACAAGTCTGTCTGTTTAAAATGCAGATTACTTGAGCAGAAGCTCCAATAATATTTGTTACTTTAAAGTTCTGGAAAGGTTGAAATAAAAGAAACCCCATGTTTTATGTTTTCAATTATTAGACCAAAATTAAAATATCAATTATAGACCAAAAGCAATGGGAAAAACATGAGTTTGGGATCAGAACTTTCCTGTAATACACAGGAGAGTTTTTGTTTGAAAGTATCCAGCATTTTCTTGCTTTTACCCTTTTCCAAAGGAACACAGGAGTAGTTAGAAGCCATTCTGCCAGCACTTGTTTTTTAGCAGGCTTCTGTTTTGATTACCTCATTCTCTTGTGACCAGCCACCTGTTTGTTACTCTGCTGCTCCTATTTTTGGACAAAACTGTTACAGGTTAATACAGGGAGTTCCCTATTCGGTGAATGGTTGGCTAAAAGCTGGGAAATGAAAGGTAGGAATCAATGGTCAGATTTCAGTGTAGAGTAGGAACACCAGCAGAGTCCCATAGGATCTGTCCTCTGGTGCTTGCCTCTTTTTCTGGATCATTTCTGAATGAGTTGATGGTTTGCTGTTGATACTGGGGATGAACAAAACCATGGAATGGCTTTTATGAGGATTGACTGAGTGAGGCTCTTAAGTCTGGGAAGGAGGTAGTGAAGAGGGTAGAAAATAGGCTGTCAAATCCCTTCTGCCACAGGTGTTTTTGTTAACTAAACCCCCAGAAAATACAGAGGACATCAAACCCCCAGACAGCAGCAGCAAAAGCATCCTAATTTATGCGTCAGAGTATTTGATTTCTGCATTAAATTATAGAGAGGTTTTTGTAATTTTGAGCATTCAGTATAGCTTCTGTCTGGGAATAAGTTAACAGCGCTGGTTTTTTTAGGCTTCTGTTTACTTTTTCTTTTCTAGAAGATAAACTTGAGAAACCAGAGAAGCCTGTAAATGGAGAAGACAAAGGTGACTCAGGTGTTGATACCCAAAACAGCGAAGGGAATGCCGATGAGGAAGATCCACTTGGACCCAACTGCTACTATGACAAAACCAAATCCTTCTTTGATAACATTTCCTGTGATGACAATAGGTATGGCCTGCGAGGGGGAGCTTGTTAGTCTGCTTAATGCATGTTTGTCAGTACTGTCAGTGCCACTCCTTCCAATCAGCTCTGAATCGAAAGCGATTAGAGCTCATTTCCACATGCAGGGAGCAAAAAGAAAACAGGAGCACAAAGCACAGCATTTCTTTGTGGGCAAGTGCAATATGTTAATAGGAAGATATTTTAAAGTTGCTTTAGAGCCAGGCTTTTAGAACTTAATGCACAGGCTCTAGAGTCTCCAGGTTTACTAAAGGGGGGGGGTGTTTGGTTTGCTTTGCTACTAAATTAACACTTCAGTTAAATCAATTATGGCCCTGCTTTGGTAATGGTTCCTAAGCAGATTATGTAACTGTCTCTGCCGATAGTGTTGTTTGAATGGGCAGATAGCTTCGGAGGAAAATTAAAGCTTATCTTTGGCTGTTGCCTCCTTATTAGACACGAGGTTGTGGATTGCTGACCTATTTTGAATTATGGGAGGGAGAGGGGAATTGTACTGACAGCCAGAATACTATAACATCTGTAATTATTAACTGTTTTCTTGCTTTAAACGACTCTGCATGAGGAGGATACAGAGTGTGCTCTCCTATGTGGGAAACTCTCAGCATTGTTGATACCCAGTTAATGGCACTGTAACGCGTCCCTTTGACAAGTTCAGTGAGCTGCGGCAGGCACCTGGATTCTTGCAGAAGGGAGAGATTTACAGCGTGGTTAATGCGTCGTTTATCGATTCCGGGGCTCTCTGGCAGCTCTCTCTAAGCCGGGCAGTGTTCTCCCGGGGTGTTTGGCAGCAGTCCTGTCCCTTTTGTGTGGCAGGGAACGGCGACCCACCTGGGCCGAGGAGAGGAGGTTGAACGCGGAGACCTTCGGCATCCCCCTGCGCCCCAACCGCGGCCGCGGCGGCTACCGGGGCAGGGGCGTCATCGGCTTCCGAGGTGGGAGGGGACGAGGAGGAGGAGGAGGAAGAGGCTCCTTCCCTGCCCCCCGAGGCTTCCGCGGCGGATTCAGAGGAGGTCGTGGAGGCAGGGAGTTTGCTGACTTTGAATATAGGGTAAAATGCGTTTAATATTATTGTGACCCGACCCACCGTGCTTGGAAAGTAGTGGTTAAAAACGTCCTGCTTTTAGATTTGATGTTGAACTAGAATTTCTTGAACAGTGTTTTGCAGGGACTCTGAGCTACTTTATTGAAAGTCCATTAATGCTGAAATTCTGATTATATAGCATCATCTTATTATCAACAGCAACCAAAAATAAAAGCTGCCTTTCTTCACATGCCCAATGTAGTTACTTGATAGCTAGTATTAGGGGGAGGGGAGGGAGAAAAAGAGAAAAATAAATTCTGCAGATTGAAAACAAGTGTTAGAAATGTGAATTGCAAGCATTTTTCTAAGCAGTGTTGTAAAATGTAAAGATTTAGAGGGAGTAATTTAACTTGCTTCCTGTGTGCAGCAAACTCGAATTCTTTGTGAATGAGTTGGCAGAAAGCCTGTGTAGCCTGGTGTACTGGTTAGAATCGTTAACAAGGATAATTAACCAAACTGGTTCCAGTGAAGTAGGCTTTTACAATTCTGACTGGGACAGAACAAATTATGGTAGTTTACTGCATGAACAGTTAAGAGTTTTGCAGACAAAAATCTTTGTTTTCTGCTAGAAGTTTTAAATATTTTTGAGTAAAAGAGGAAAGGGGGTTTTCATCACAGCAGATTTTTGTGTCCCTCAGGTGTTCCTTCATTAGATTGCAACAATTAGTCCTGTGATTTAAGGAAACTTTTGGCAGCTGAACATGAATGGAAATGAGGGATTGAAGATCAGTGGTTTGAATTTCTGAATAAAAGAGTTTTGCAGCCTCCCAGATGAGTGGGAGGTGGTGTAAAGGCTGCGGGTTTGTGCCATGTAGTGAGGAGGAGCTGCTCCTTGGTGCGTGCCAGCCCCGAGGGGGTTTGAGCAGGTGCCAGCTGAGCACCCAGGGAGGTCTCCTTTCTGCTGCAGGGGGTGGGCAGTGGCCCCCACAGCGCATCTGCTCCCAGGGCTGCTGCCCAGATCAATCTGTGGGGTTTGTTTTGCAAAATGAATTTTAACATTGTGCTTTTGTTCCCTCCAGAAAGACAACAAAGTTGCTGCGTAGTCTACGAGAAAGCTGAAACTGGGTGAACGTCTAGATCTTCTTGATTCAGAGAATTAGTTTTGATCTCTGCAAAGAATGAAGTTAATTTGCTGTATACTTGTCACCAGCACTGGGATTTAACTATTTAATTTCAAAGGGGTGTAATGCAGTTACTTTTGAAAAATGGCCATCTTTGAAAACAGTGAGCATTAAATATATTTGAGACAGAAGGATGAGTAATTTCTTATGTATAGTTAATTATAAGCAGTACTTCGATGGAGTTTAAGTATTTTTTCATCACTGAAAGGATTTTTCTTATTACTAAACTGTATTTGATAATTGCTTCAAGTTGTAAGGACAATTGTATGCAGAAGGCCGTCGATACTGTGAGTGTTTTGACCCACTGAAGGTTGTTTTTTGGAAATCCTGTAATATCCCTTTTGAGGTAGTTGTACTTGTATCAACTAGGGTGCTGGACAGTAGAAAACTTGCTTTGTCAGTCAGATATGTACACACAGTAAATACTGTTTCTTAGGCAAAGGAAAGTTTTTATATAGTTGTAAAATTCCATTATATCCCATTGCCAAAGAAACATTACAAACTTTGTATAGCTGTATAAAAAGCAACTAATTTTTTAAAGAATAAACATTTTTAAGTCGGCAAACATACTGTGTTATTGCAGAAGTTGATATGCTGAAGAACACTGAAGTAGTTGGTTTTTTTTTTCTTTAGCAGCTTTCCAGGCTTAAATGTTTGATTTTATATTTGGACTATAATGAAGTTTTGAAAATGTTCTTCCATTACACGAAACTGGATACACGCTTCACTGCTCTTGCAAGAATTTGATTTTGTAGTTTCTGGCATATCACAGGATTTGACCAAGTTAAGGAGATATTTTCAGAAAAGGAGAAAAGGAATTTTCATATGTCAAGATTTGCAATTAATTTTACTTAGTGAGAAATATTAACTTTTTTTAATAATGGGCCAGGCACATGAGTTGGTGATTCTCCTGGAGTGCCTGGGAAGAAAGTCTGTCTCCATTTGTCAATTCTTGAAATGTTAACTTTGTTGTAATACCTGTAGACATGAGCAATTTAAAGAATTCTTAGTGTTTGAAGTTGTTTGCATTTTGATAGACCGTAGCTTGGAGACAGTGAGACTCTGGTTGTGAGACTGCCAGGTCACAAATGACAGAGTATGGACTTCTGGCCAATTCTGGATGAGTAGTTACAACTTTGATATGCTGAAATAGAAACCTGGTCATTTGTGTCTGTCTGTGTAAAAATGAAGGCCACAGGAATAAAGGGATCCAAAGATTACATCACTTTGATCTAATTTGCTGATTATTTTTTTTTTTACTTAAAAATGTTCAGTGGTGATAAAGATGTGGAAAACTGCACTGTTGAAAAATTGGAATATTTAAAAGTGGTTGATAGAATCTTAATTTTATAACTTTTGTATAGCACTACAAGGAAGTATTTTGTAATTGGTTTCCTTATTAAGGTCAAGTATTTGACAGCTGTAGAAGTTAGGTAATATTGTTTAGTAATGTTTTTTGCATGTTAACAACTGCCTTTTGGGATCCACAAGTCATGATTCTGAACACCTGTTGAGGTTTTTGACCGTAGAGGCAAGTGCTGTCCTGTTGCAATAACTCTTTACTGTCTGAGGTGTTCCAGCTGTAAATACCGGGCCGGGAGCTGCGGCCGGGGCCAACCCTGGGTGTCCCTGCCGCGCCCGGCCAGGCTTTCTGTTTTTTTATTTTAAACCAGAATAAACTGTTCAATAGAAGCGCTCCTGGGCGTTCTTTGTCGTGCCGAGGGCTCTGAGGGCGGTTGGTGCCCGGGCTGGGCCTCAGGCGCTTCCGGGGCCGGGGGGGCCGCGGCGCGTGCGCGACTGTCAGCCAATGGGGGGGGGGGGCGGGGCCAGGGCAGCCCCTCAGGCGGCGGAGGCGCCGCCATGTCCGTGGCGTTCGTGCCCGAGCGGCTGCGGGGCAAGGCAGAGGTGAACCAGGACACCCTGCAGAGGGTGAGCGCCGGCACGGGGCTGACCGGGAGCGGGGCTGGGCCGGGATTGGAACCGGCACTGAAGGGAGTGGGCCGGGATTGGAGCAGGGACTGAGCCGGGACTGGGCTGTCGGGGGCCGGGGCCGGCCGTGCCGGGGCGGGCGGTGACCGCGCTCTGTCCGCAGCTGCTGGAGGAGAACGACCAGCTGATCCGGTGCATCGTGGAGTACCAGAGCAAGGGCCGCGCCACCGACTGCGTGCAGTGAGTGACCGGGGCGGGCAGGGCCGGTGGCGGGAGGGAACGCGGCTCCCGGGCCCAGAGCTTTAGCACCGCGCAGTAAATGCGTCCGGGCTTGTGAAGGGACTTCATCAGAACCATTGTCACAGATGTGTAAAGCAAAGCTGCGCCCGACGGAGTGACCCCGCCGGCTCCGCGAGGTGTTCGCTCAGTGTCCTGTGACAGCGGCTCCGCGGGCTCTGCGCGTGTGACACACACCCCGAACAAGAACACGTTCCCCTGATTTACTGTTCTAGTTTGCTATTTCTTTACCGGTTAGCAAATCCTGATCAGATTGCAAAAGTGACAGGTGTGGGTAGGTGCTCTGAAAGAGCAGGTTACCCAGATACTGTGTTTCCTTCTCTCACAGGTACCAGCACATCCTGCACAGAAACCTCATTTATTTAGCCACAATTGCGGATGCCACACCGCCCAGCACGCAGAAGACTGCAGACTGACTGACACCTGCACAGAGCAGTGCTGCTTTCAGACTCTGTAGAAATACTTAGTTTAGGAGTCCAGCTTTGTGGTCTTGAAAGGCAGGTAAAAAGTGATCTGTACTTGTGTGTTTAAAATGTGACTGTAGTTTTCGATGTAGTATTAGGCTAGTTCTTCCTCTGTTACTGTAATCAACACAGCTTAAGGGTGATTAATAATTATTACAGTGCCTTCTTCCCTCTGAAGCCTTTGCATTTACAATGCACTGTGCTCAGTGCATTGTACTTTGAGCACAGCCAGACAGCACTGCTGGAAGCAGAGCCTGTTTTATGACTAAGGTTCTGCAGTAGCAGGGTAAGCACTTCCCCAGGTGACTGCTGCCTCCAGCATGACAGAGTCAGGCCGTGTTGCCATATATAGAGCCATTTGGGTCCTGTATCAGAATTGTGCTGAATAAAGATGTTCTTTGTAAACTGTAGTATATTGTGAATTACTATAACATGTTAACAAAGGAGCAGCTGAGTGATTCAGTGAAACAAATATTATCTTTCCTGGGAACGAGGGGACTGCTGCACTTCAGTGCAAGGGACAAACCCAGCCTTTATTCCAGTGAGCCCCACTCATGTCAAGGCTTTTCCTCTGTGCTGGGAGGGCCGTGTATTGCAGACTCTGAACAAGTGAATTCTTGTGAATTCAGGTGGGTTCATGTGGCTCCTGGGTATCTGTCAGCACGTGTGTCCAGCTGCCTGTTTGTACTCACTCCCAGGGAGCACAGCAGCCCTGCCCACCCTGGATGTGGCACTCCAGTGCCATGATACCATCAGCTGAACTAAGAGCCTTGACAGCTGTGGGCAGGGGGACGGAGCTCACTGTTGCTCACGCCCATCCCAGTTATTTACTCTGTGACAAACGCAGGTGAAGTGGGCAATGTTCATCTGCACTGCGGGGCCAGAGACCCTGCTGAGGCAGTGCCAGGTCCTCCAGTGCCATCTGCTTGAGAAAGTAGCTTTAAAGATGCTTCAAATTGTACAGTGCATAAAGTTTGTTTTTATATGATGAGTCAGTAAGTAGGCAGTTGACAATTTTCAAACTGTTAAATAATCCCATGTTAATGAAATAAGATCTTTGTTTACAAACCAAAGTTACAGTTTAAGGTGCTGCTCATTTTCAGCAAGGTGCATATTTTAAACAGGTATGACCTATTAAATGTATATCTTTAATAAAGCAAATAGTTTACTTTTACAGAAGCTTTAAAATACAAACTGTACAGTTCCAGTTCAGAAGCATTAGCTATTCACAAGAAGCACTGCAATAAGGGTAAGTTAACTAAGCACCAAACCCTTGCACTTGGCAGTGTAAGTGAAGTTTAAGGGCAAGACTCATTTGCCAAGTGCAACAATTCTTAAAATTACCAGTGTTCAGAACAATCGGAAGCAAAGGACAGAGTAGCACCCACGTGGTCAAAATGCAAACTTTCTTTGTTTTCACTGATGTAGGTCCAGGAACTCGACAGCATTTGTAATTATGAATAAACTGCAAAAACTAGAGCAATCATTTTGGCACTTGTTAGAAAAAAGTTCAAAATTAAGTGTTTTCATTAACTTCCATTTTGGTCTTAGTACGAATAATCAGTAAGTACAACCAAATTTAGGGTTTAATATTAGATCTAAACGACAAGATTTAGGAAACTCAAAACCATTCATCAAGTTAAATAACCACTAACATTTTCAGTGGAGGGTTTTCAAAATTATAGTAGTACAGACCATTAACAATTTACAGACAGAAGCCACACTGATTGTGCAAAGCACATTACTGTAAAAAGTCTATGTACAGCAAACAAATCTTTGTAAACATGGTAAGTATGAAGTTTCAGAAAACATGGTGACAATATCATAAATACAGGCAACATTGGCATCCTCAAACAGCACAAAAGGTAACAATCTGGGCCTGCAAATAGAGCCCGTCACCATACAAACAAAAAAGGTGGATGGGTCTGAAATACCCAGATGTTTAATAGTTTTAGTGTTGTGTATACTTTATATATATATATATATAATGTATTTATTTTTTGGTATCTTTAGATATAGATGTAATTAGTTTGTAAAACCAAAACCAACAAATGTGCTTTATCTTCATTGAAAAATTATGTAGTTAGAACTAATAACCCATTTTACTAGTAGTTAACATATTAGAATGATATGACTTAAGAAAAATACAAAAATAAGATTAATACTGTCAAAACTCTTATACCAGAAAATATTGTGGTTTTTAGACTCTTTCAAAGATGAAATATGAAAATTTAAATAAGCTCTAACTATATAAAGAATCTTCTGTAATCTCAATTCATATACAGTGGGATAGCTATACATATATTTACCATTGTTCTTCAATTTTTAAGCACCAGTCACTCTCCCGGATCCACTTTGGTTGGAAGATTATTCCTAATTCCACAGGTTCACTTAATGGCACATATTGACTGCAAATAATTACTTTATCCTTTTAAAAAAAATAATGTTCTTTTAACTAACTGCTACCCCACGTTTCAGTTTTAGTATCTTCTGAGCCAGCTCACAATTTTTAATCAACTGTAGCATCTGAAATAAGACTTTAAATAAAAGCAAGTAGTCTCTTAGGCTTTGCTTTCACACACTGCAGGAGCCCTGTGTGGGAACAGCTGTGGCCAAACAGGAGCAGGGTGTTCCAGGGCCGGAGTCACGGCAGCCACACCGGAGCCATCGGCTCCCAGCAGCTCAGGAGCGTTGGCACCCAAGGGGCAGCGGCTCTGCTGGTCCTGCAGTGAGGGAACTGCCACACGACTCAGTCTGCAACTGTTCCTGCAGCACTTCCCCAGTGAACTCATTTGTGTGGCACAGCAAAAGCTGCTGCTGCACTTCATTTAAAAAAAGCTGCCCACGGGCCATAATGAGAATACAAAGGCTCTACAGCTTGTCCTTTATAAATTTAAACACAAACAGTGTTGAGCAAAGTGACCACTATATATGTGCTCCAACATATTCAATGTGTTTCAGTAAGATGTTTAACTATAAATCTATATGAAAAATAGCTATAAAATACAGTGTTTCTTGTATGGTAGTCCTTCAGCAGTTCTTTTTAGAAAAAAAAATGTTTTGAAAGTAAAGGCAATATACACATTTTTAAAAGCATTTCTACATCACAGTTTTGGGCTGTTTCATGTCCACCAACAAACATATTGGCCACATTTGCTCAGCACTGTCAGTCACAACTCAAGAGTTTGTCTCCCCCAGACCCCGTCAATGAGATCACCAGGACACAGCCAACACCCCGGGCACGAAGCTGCGCCGTTCCCTCTGGCCCCGTGCTGCTCTGCAGGAGGAACAGTCAGTACTGGGGCAGGTACGATGGTCTGCGCTCGTGCTTCACCGGGAAGGATTTGAAGCCCTTGTTGATCTGTTTGTGCTGGGAAGCCTGTTGGGATTGTTGCTGCTGCGCGAAGGCGAAGCCGGAGGAGATGCCGGCGGCCGGGGCGCAGTCGTTGGCCCACAGGGGCGAGGGCAGGAGCTGCATCGTGTCGCTCCACTGGCTCACGGGGCTGCCCAGGGGGTACAGGGAGGAGCTCTGGCCGGGCAGGGTGCCCGTCACTGAGGCCGAGTGCTGCCACGGCGCCTTCGGGGGCCACGTTTTGGTCTTGCTGTCCTGAGAAAACAAAACCAGCTGGGGTCGGCTTCTTTCGATACCAACACACTTTTTTTTTTGAGACAATACTTGACACGTCACCTTGTCCCCTCCTTAAGACATTTTCAGAAGGTTTCACAGACTTGTGGGTCCCTTCCAACCTGGAATATTCTGGGAAATCCAAGCAGTGACCACAAGGATCATCAAGGTCAGCTCTTCACTAATGGCCCACACAGGGATCAAACCACAACCCTGGTGTTACCAGCACCATGTTCTAACCAACTGAGCTCATCTCAGGGTCATAACTTACATCTGAAAGCACAATGGATGCCTGGAAAGCACTCTGGATTCTTAACACATCTGCCTGTTAAAAAGCCTTTGCATTTACTTCAGCATGACACAGAGTGGCCCCAACAAAAGGGAAATAAGTAAGTCATTTCCAATTTTAATATTTAAATTTGGTGACTTTTGTACTCCTCGAGTGCAGATGGTTTGGGGTTTTGCTGAAGTAACTGATCTGGAGACCCAGATGCTGTTCCAGTTGTTTTCCTAGTGCAGACCCCCCCCCCCACAAAGAGGAGCAAGGCCCGAGCTGAGCTCACCTGGCTGCGGTCCTCAGCTGCAGACAGGAGGGGAGGCGATGGCAGCGTGCTGGGCTCCTGCTCACCACTGCTGTGCTTTCTGCCCAGAGAGAGAGGGACAGTCACCGTTGGTTTCTCAATGACTCACCCCCTCACTGTGCCCCTGGCACAGCCCATTCCTGCTCTCAGCCTGGCACACCCCACAGTGGGTCCTGCTGTTCCAGCAGGTTTCTGGTACTTTTTGCTCCGTACAGGCAAAGGCAGCAACAGAAAGAACCTGAGCCCTGAGCCCTGGCAGGGAATGGCACTGCAGCACTTCTTGGAGCTACAGCTTCAGCAAGGTCTGTGTAGAGGTGAGCGGGAGCTGGGTTAGGCTTTTGCCCACCTGGAAGAAATCTGCCAGAAATTGCCTTTTCTGTCACCTGCTCTCATGGTTTGTGTTTCTTTGGGCTTTTTTAAGTATGTTTTCTGAAACAACTTTACAGACAAGATAAAAGAACAGTTGAACAAGTGAAGCATCTGCTGAAGCACAGTGACTTGACTGAAGAAAACCATGCCACCTTCAGTTTAAATTTGTGACCTAACACCTGGTATCAAATAGAAATCCTTGACCACATAGGCATTCTGAAAGTTTTTTTAGTCTTGTGTTTTGGATTTTTTTTAGGGGATGGGATTAGATTAAAGTAGAATCTTTTATTTCATCCTTTCCTTAAAAAACCCCAATCAGCATGCTCCAACCATCAGGCCTCCATGGGTAAGCAGCCCTTTGCAGGTCAGCTTCAGCACACCCAACCCTTTTGCCTTCTCTTGCTGCCTAGGTTTAGCTCTGGTATTTTGTCAGGCCCTCAACTGGAGAACATTTTTCTTCCTGAAAGGAACATAAGACAGTAGTATTGTTACTTCAGCTGAAGTTTTTGTTCAGTGAAGTACCCTCCTTGGGAACTTCCTTCTGCTCTTCAGAGCTCTACATAAAGCACAGGCTTTTCTTGTTCTTGCTCCATGAGTCACTCCATGATCCATCTCTAGCTGTCTGCTGGCTTGGCAGGTTAATTCACCTCCTAGGTACTATTGTATTTTCTTTCCTTGCTGCTTTTTTAAAAAAATACAAATAATTACTTCTTCTGTGATGCTTATGCAGTGGCTCTCTTCCATTAACTTCAATTTAGCATCCATTGAAGCTCAGTTCCTGTTCCCTCTCTGTAAAGTCTTGGTAAGTGTAAAGGTTCAGAAAACAGCTCCTCTTTTGGTCAGTTCCTTTCTGACAATGCACATAAAACCAGCAATCCAGGTATAACCTGGGGGAAACTGGCAGTGCACCTACTGACAACTTCTGGGCACCAAAAAGCAGACAGACAATTTTGTATCTAAAGGTACTGACTGAATTATTTTATGATGTAAACAAAACCAGAATTTTTGGCCACAGAACTAACTTGTTCTATTTTTCAAAGACTCTGAGAAACAGTTTGAGAGAATGACCCCAGATTGGAACTGGGTTGGTATTCAAGCTTCATCTTGTGCCTTTTGTTACTGTTGTTCTAAGTGCCCTCAGCTATGGAATCCCTGAGGTCTTAGACACACTGAGCCTCCAGCCCTTCACAACTGCAGAAAGCAATTGCTGCAATTCCTGCTGCTGGAAGGGGATTGTTCAGAGCTGGAAATCCTGGCTTAGTTTTTAAGCTACTGAAATTATTTATGAAGGCAATTAAGCCACTTCTTCATATTGTCAGAAATAAAGGACTAACCAGTGTATTTAGGACTCCCAGAAGGGCAGTGGCAGCCAAGGTGAGACAAGTCTACACCACGTTACTGGCAGCACTTCCCCAGTGCCAGGGGCAGTCGCTGCCACCCCAGTGCAGTGTCAGGGGCACAGCAGAGCTGCTGCCAGGCACAGTCTGCAAACCAGCTCAGCACGGGTCTCTAACACCCCAGGAGTTTGGAAAGAAGCAGCATCCAAAAGAGAACCTCTTGGAAGAGGAAAAGCATCTGACCTTTCCTGCTGTCCTGAGTCTCAGCTGTTTGCACAGGGCTGGTTTGTAGGAGAGGGAGCTGCCAACACACCTCCCTTTGGGAATGCACTGACCCAACCCACCCATGCAGTGCACACACTGACCCTGTAACTGTGTCTCATCAGCAGGAATTTCCTTTGGCTGGAGACTCAAATGAAATTATAGATATAAAAAAGGAATCTTACAGAGTGCTCTGTATTTCTGTTCATTCTGCTCACCTCCTCTGCTTCACAGCAGCAACAAGGTCTGGCCCTGAGAACATGGAGAACAGGCTGTCTCCGTTGGCTGAGGAGGTCTCATCACTTGAGCTGGCAGAGTCTCCTTGAGTTCCAGACCAGCTATTTGTCACATCACTGCAACACAAAGTTGGGTTAGTCCTTGTATTTACAGTGCCTGGTCCAGACTGTGTCCCAGTTGTGCTGAGCCTGTCACAGGTGATACCTCAGAAAACAAAGACATTTCAATACTTGGGAAAATGTGCCAGTAACACAAATACTTTCACTTATCTCAGTGGTCACATTAACTGCTTTGTCTGTTACAGCCTCTTTACACATATTTTACTAAAATAATAATGTCCATTAAAAGTGCCTCTCCTGTTCAGGAAGAAGTGATGCTTGGGTTTGGAATCACTTGACTTTTTTACTGCCAAACTGAGCCAGAACACATAACTGTCCTACTGGTTTCACACCAGCTCAAGTCACAGCTGTTACACTGTGGACAAAGGGACAGAGAATCTTGAAACACTTCTGTTGTTGTAAATATTTATGATTTGGAAGAGACTAAGAACCACTAATGTATTTGCTGTAAGGTATCTGCCCTTTAGGAGCAAGATTAGGTGGCTAAAATCTGGAAAACTTAAGTCAGTCAGGCACTGCCTCACTTTTCATCAAAAGTGGGTCTCAAAGGTTTTCAAAATATTCAGAGAAAACTCTCTGAATGCATCTGTGCTAGAGATGCCTTATTCCCTCTGGAGGCACAGTCAGTCTCCACACCACTCCAGAGGAGACACCAAACCTGTCAGTGCCCCGGGATCAGCAAAGCAGGAAGGGCTCATTGCTCACTCCTGACAGAACGAAGTGCAGCTGGAAAAATCATCCAGCACTGCCACATCCTGCCAAGTCAGGCTGCCAGACAGTCCCACAGCGTCTTACCCCTCTGTGAAGTACTCTGGGAAGGGCCACGTTTTGTGGGGCTCGTCGGGCAGGGCCCAGTTGCCGCGCGCGGTGCTGGTGCTGGGCCGGCGGACCTGCTGCGCCTGCCGCTTCTGCTGCATGGCCTGGTTCACCCCGGCGACGTAGCGGGCGAACTCGGGATCGGAGCCAACTGAGGGGACAAACCAACACTGCTGACACTCAGCCCCTCTGCTGCACGCACCCCCGAATTCCATCCTTCAGGCTTCACCACCCCCCACAGCAAAATCCCCTCCCTGGTGGCAAAGGGAGCCACCGGTGGGTTCCTCTTCTCGGAGCAGGAAATGTCCGACGAGCACATACACGGTATCCGTGGGGGGTGATAATTAACACTTGGAACTACACCCTTGCATTCCAGCAGGGAAGTAGGATTTGTACTGTGATATGTGTGCACCCTGACAGGTCCAATATCCATCAGCAGATTTAAAGCCTGTACATTTATCCATGCTCAGCAAAAAAGAACACTCCAATTACTATAGTTGATGCAGGAGTGCAACCAGCTAAGTTGTGATCCTGCTTACTGGGGAAATCAGAATCTCAGATGGATCACATTATAACCCAGAGCCCCAAAACTGCCTACTTCCTACAAGGATGAAAGAATTTGGAAAACATTTTGATCCTGACCGACAAAACATTTCAGAGTAAGAATCATATTTATAGAAAAAAAGCAGTAATTTAAAAGTTCTTCCATTCTTAAAGTGATTTATGTGTCCCAAGCATCTGGTAAAGGATGAGCATGATCTTGAGCAGACACAGCAAAAGCCTTAATGCAGAAGTGTTTCAATGCTCCACTGCTCAGAGCAAGCAGTTAGATTAGAAGGAATGCTGCTATGATTCAGTGTAATTGAGTTTCCACAGCTTCTGTTTCTCTTTGCCTTTTGTTTTTTCTTCCCTGAGAAAAGCCTTTGCAATCTGACTGGATTTATGGAAGATGTCTAGACTACATGCACAGGAATTGCAGTGGGAAGTGCAGAGCTGCTGCTTGCCAGGCTCAGTCTGAGATTAAGAGTGAGGACTGAAGAACATCCAACAATCATGCACAGCTCAGGAAGCAGAAACCTCTTTCCTGTGGCAGCTCCCTACATTCAATTCTGCATTTACAAGATAAGTTTCCTTGTTCTCATTTGACAGGTCCAGAAAAGAGCTCCACAATGTTTCCTGGGATGCAAATGACAGGGAGGTAATTTTGTTTCTCTGCATCCTTTACTACCCAAGCAAGGGTCAGAGCTGTGACAGAAACAAAACATCCCCACTAATGCTCCTTCTCCCTCTGGAACATCTTTATATCTGCTTAAGATGAGGCTGGGAGCCAGACAGCTCCTCAGATCCAAGGACAGAGCCTGGACAGGATCTGAAGGGCGTCCAGGCTTTTTCCCTGTGGGTAGCATTCAGTGCTAAATCACTGGTATATTCAAAACAGAACCCTGTGTTACCTTTTGCCTCACTAAAAACATGTCTGGTGAACAGCTTTGTATCAGAGAGTTTTTTACTTCAAAAGACTTGGAGTTCTCAACATTAATTCTGCTAGTTCTTACTGCAACATTCCTTCATCAAGTTCTTACAGGTGATAGAAGTACTGCAAAATACATTTTTGGTAGCTAGTTAAGCCTTTGACATGAAAAGCCATCAATTTTATAAATTCTTAATTAGTACATTTGCATCTGAAAAGAGACATTTTCAGACGCTAAAAATATTTATTAAAATAGTAATGAGATTTCTTTCAAATGACAAATGTGCAGTCCTAGGAAAGCCTGGAAATGAAAAAAATGTTTTGTGTTTTAAAGCTTTTTGTACTTCACTAACTAAAGCTTAGACTGAAAATTCCTACACCACAGCTCAACCTGGCAAGTTCTATGAAGAAAAGTTACCTTCCCAATGGAAAAGTCTGTTCAATTGGAAGGGGTTTTTTTGTTTGGTTGGGTTTGGTTTTTCAAATTTCAGATCTGTAGAAAATACTGTTTACTTATCACTACAACTGTAAAAGGGCAATGCACTGAGCACCACTGATGAGCTTAAGTCACCTTTTCTGAGTGTCACTTCCTAAGTCCTTGATCTTCATCCAGGGGACCAAACCGAGTAGTTTTATAGAGACTGAAAGGAAAATACTACAGAAATAGAATGGATTCAAAATGCTGGAAATGCCAGTTCTTTGTATACCTGCTGTCTTTTCCCTACACAGACACACATGGATTTAGTGCTTAGTAAAGATCACTCTGTCCTTACTTAAAGGTTGTGATAATCCTTAAGTCCATACCATAAATAAGATTATGCTAATTCAGACTTACAGGTGTTAAGCAACAACATAACTATGATGCCTATTTTTGCCTTACAAACTCCACTGATTTATCAACTAAACTGACAAAATAACTTTAAGAATCATGAGCCAAAGGAGCTGGTTTGAGACACCTCCACATTCCAGAGACAGACAGAGCCCCGGGAACCGGATCCCTGCTCTGATAAAGGGTTTCCTGTCCTCGTGCTGCCTCCCTCCAGCAGCTTCCCTAAGTGCCCACTGCAGCATTCCTGGAGCTGTGTTCCAGGCCAACAGGGATTATATTTACAAGGCAAGGGATGTGTAAGTTGTTCTGAGTACTACAGTCAGAACCACAGGATATTCTGGGTTGGAAGGGACCCACAGGATCATGGAGTCCAACTCTTCAGTGAACGGCCCCTACAGGGGATTGAACATTCATGTCCTCTGAGATTCTACAGCTGATTTCTTAGACTTCAGCTAATTGTTTATGACTAAAATTTTATCTCACTTCATCTTTGACAACAATCCATCCATATTTGCAATTTATTGGTGGTCCAAACACATCTGGCAAACCTCATGGCACTTGCTTTTTAGTCTCTAATCCTTTGACATCCAAGCTTTTCACTGCAGAACCAGCTGCAGAACAGGAACCAGCATGACTCCCATGGAATTGCAGAGTAATGGAGGGAAAATGTGGGGATATGAGAAAGATGCATCACTATCTCCATATTACAAGACTAGTAAAGAGCAGGAAGAGTCATTCTGGGGAGAGGGAAAATACCTGAGCCCGAGAGTTTGGTTTGAAACAATTTTACAAATTAAGAATAAGAGGAACATCTACAACTGGGACAAGAAACAAGGAATCAGTTCTCACGCTTGCTCAATGAAAGTTTCTTGCACTTCAAGATCAACTTCTGTTAACAAAGCAAACTGGCACACACACAGATCCCTGCCTGCCCTGGTCAGCACCCCCACATCTGGGGGCAGCATGAGGAAACAGTTATTGCCAGCAATATTTCACAGCTTTCTTTGGAAAAGGACTGTTACAAAAAGTATAATAAAGGAAAAGACACACACCTGCAGGGTCAAAAGGCAGGATTTCTCCCAACATCCCAAACACTCCATCAGTTTGGTCACGATTTGGCCATGTGTTGTTCCTAGGTCCTTGTGGTTTCTGTCCTAACATCTCTGACATCATATTGTCCATATAGCTGCTCACAAGACCCAAGCTGTACAAATCAGAGCTTAAATCTGAAAATCCAGGATTGTTCCACTGGTTTATATGAGACAATCCAGTTCCAACAGCCTGGGCTTGCTGCTGTGAAGAATTACTGAGCCATTTGGCAGGTACACGTTGCTGTGGTCCAATAGGTTGAAGCAAGTGTTGGTAATACTGCATCTGTTGCTTTTGGGATTGCTGCTGCTGGGACAAGCCTTGCTGAGGAGGATGCAGGGGAGGGTGAGACACAGACTGGGGCTGCTGTTGGACCGCCCCCGACTTCTGTTCCGCTGCTGCAGAGGAGGCAACAGAGTTCCTTCTTTTCACCATCGGAGAGGTCTGCTGGGATTTGCCCATGTTGAAACCAGACAGGAAATCGATAACGTCCTGCATTTCTTGGTCGGTTGGTAAATTCATGCCTTTGTCATCCTTGCCATCATCCGGCTTGAAGAAGCTGTCCCTCCTGTCCCCCAGGAAGCCGTTGGCCAGCTGGCTGCCCGTGCCCGGCTCCGCGGCCCGCGGGAAGCTCCCGATGCTCAGGATGCTCTGCAGCCGCGCGTCCACGGCCGGGGGCACCTTCGCCTTCTCCTCGGAGCAGGAGCTTATGAACACGTTTTTGGAAGGCGTGTTGGGGATGGAGTAACTTCCAGTGCTGCTTGTACTGGTGCACGAAGTTTTTTTTGTAAACCGTGAGGTCAGTTTTGAGAATGTCTTTTGGAGACCCCCCGAAGATTTGCTTCCGTTTCCCGAGGGCAAGTCAACCTGGTTCCCAAAGTCTGAGATTTCACGCTGTAACTGGATCTGAATGCAAGGCAAAGCTTGCTCCCTGCAGCAACGAGAACCACATATATCAAACCACCTAATACATAACTGAGTTTGTACTTCGGGGGAAAATGTGGATTTGGATAACAGAGAAAGAAACAACACCAAAGACTGCCAAGTTCATCAGCTACTTCTTATGGTAACTGCAAATTATTGCTAGCATTTGCATTACTTCCCATTCCTTAAGAAAATCAGAATTGTGTTTCAAGACCTAAATGGAGCCTAATTTATTATAAATTAAGCATTTCTGTAAGAGAGAAACAAATACTTTTGTACCCTTGGAAAAGCTGCTGGTTTGGTCTTAAGCAGCCTCCTGTATCTATGGGGATTATCAATGTCTCACTCTCAGCTGGACTCCCATTTTCCCCTTCTGACAAGCTGGTACCATCAAATCTCTGAGCACAGATCACTCAGCAATGACAGTTTAGTTTAAACTACGGAAGTGGAGTGTGAGGCTCAAGAGGAGACGTACCTTCCTTCCTTCCACCTGTGTATATCAAACACAGCAGTGTAGAGCACATCCACCAGCCCCAGGGTCTTCTCCGGATCCAGACTCCTCTGTAGCAAAGACATTGTTGCTGGATCTTCTTTCAGGCACCTGTAATCATGAAGTTTAAACTAAAAATCAAAATGTTTGTTTTCTACCTTAAACAATTCTGCCACATCAGAAAACAGAAGGGCAGTGGCTGCACTCCTGCAGCACAACCCACAAACCCCTGGGGGTTCCTGAGCCTGCAGCCGGAGCAGTTTCTTCCTACTGTGGGACACACAAGTGATCCCATGCAAAGTTAAGCAATTCCACGTATTTATATCATGACTGCCGATGAGCTCTTGAGCAGGCACAGCTGAGGCACAGCTGAGCACCCAACACCCCTTCTGGGCCCGACACTGCCCGCACACGGGAGCGCCCCGGAGGCACCGCCGGGAGCCCCGGCCTGGCAGGCTCCGTGAGGAATGACCCCGCACATCCCGCGGTCCGAGGGAGATGTCACTGAGCTGTGAAGGTGCGGGATCGCTGCGTTTCCCTCGGGGCACAGAATTCCCGGAGCCGGCCCGGGAGCGCCGCAGGGATCGGGCCCCGCGCTGCCACAGTGAGACACCAGGAGGCGCTGCCCGACGGGAATGGGATGGATCGGGAAACACTCGGGAGAGCCCCGGGAAACACTCGGGAGAGCCCTTCTTTTGGGCAATACAGCATCAGGAGACTCTTGGGGAAACACCTTCAGGAGACTCCTTTTGGGCAAACACAGGATCACAACGGGCTGAGTTGGGAGGGACCCACAAGGATCATCCAGTCCAACCCCTGGCCCTGCACAGGCCCATCCCCAAGAGTCACCCCCTGTGCCCCAGAGGATCAGCCAAACCCTCCTGGAGCTCTGGCAGCCTTGGGGCTGTGCCCACTGCCCTGGGGAGCCTGGGCAGTGCCAACCAGCCTCTGGGGGAAGAACCTTTTCCCAAGAAGAACCCAACCTGAGCCTGCCCTGACACAGCTCCAGCCATTCCCTGGCTGCTGTCCCTGCTCCCCCAGAGCAGAGCTCAGTCCCTGCCCCTCCTCTGCCCCTGCCCAGGAATTGGAACCGCACTGAGGTCTCCCCTCAGTCTCCTCTGCTCCAGTTGAACACCCCAAGTGCCCTCAGTGTCCTCACACGGCTTCAAATCAAGGCCCTTCCCCATCTCCATTCCCTCCTTTGAACACTGTAATGGCTCAATATCTTCCCTACATTGTGGTGCCCAAAACTGCCCCAATATTCCAAGTGAGGCCGCTCCAGGGCACAGCAGAGCATGAGGAGACTCCTCCTTGGCCACACCATCAGTACCACGAGGAACAGGCCACCTCAGTAAGGAGTCAGGTGAATAAACTGTGTTGTACTGAAGTTCCTAACAATGAATGCTTCCAAGTAAGTGGAGTGTTCTAATTCCAAATTATTGCTCTGAGTGGGAAGAAATCCTCACTTAAACTCCAGATTAACCCCAGCCCTCTTTCCTAGGCAGTCAACTAAACTGGCCGGAACAGCATCTCGGGGTCCAGAGTCATGACAGCACTTAAAGAGCAAAGGCTCTCCCATGAACTCAGCTAATTCCTGGCCTTGCTGAGCTAACAGCTGGGACCTGCTGGGGAGGAGCACAACAGGAATACTGTTAGATTATTATTTTTAAGGCTTTTCTTTCATCATCAAGCTTTTACTTTTACATCTTAGCATCCCAGCACTGCCTCTTTTGTGTTGCCCCCAGTACAGCCTCTCAGGAATAGAAGTGTTAAAACAGTTCACATAAAGGAACTTAAGGAAGCTGTGCCATAATTGTGTAGTATTCTCTCTCCCCTTTGTACTGCAGTCATTTTACCCAAATTTTTCAGTCATAATCTGCAACACAGTATTTTTATTTACCAAGTTGATGGAACTTGCACCACAATTCTGGATCCTTCCAAACTTATCTGAGGAGCATAGGCTTCTTTATTTTCAATCTGTGCTGTGTCCACAACCACCTAGCAAACAAAATGAAAATAAAAGGGAAATGATTTTAACAATCAGTTCTAGTCATTTTATCACCCCTGTAGTTAAGCTGCAATAGTCTCATCTCTGAGCCGTGTTACAGGTACAAAAAATAACCAAATAAAAACTAACCAACTCACAAAATCATTGTAAGTATATTTCTATTTCAATGTATATGTTTAAAATAATAGAAAATCATTGGGTTCAGTCACCTGTATCTCAAGGACTTCATTCTTCTCAGTAGTTAAGCATCACTACACAGTTACCAGCTGCTTTACCTCACAGCTGGTGGTTCTCAATGGCCCCACACAAACAGCCCTTACATTTGAGAGGTTTAACACAGTTACTACTTTAATAGCTCCCAAACACCTATTTAGCAAAATATTTTAAATAATTTAACTGCAGTGAATGGTGTAACATAGGCAAGTAGCATTCAGTTGGAAACCCTTCACATGGGTCACAATTCCTAATGTACACCCCTTTTAAGGTTATAAAACTCCATACCAACGTTCCTCTATTCTACCTAATGAAGCTGCACTGTTATTTAATTATATAATTTCCAAATAGAGAAGTGACTGTTCAGTTTGTTGAATTCTGAGCCATATCATGAAGATATATGGAAGACAAAAGTCTTGAAAATCAATCCTCTGTCATGACCCTTTCTTTTTAGGGAATGGAGAAGGAATGGATTCACTTCAGCTTCATTTAACCTTTAATACCAGTGACAGTAAGTTCCATATTTGGTTCATGCTTTCTGTTGTTGTCCAGTCTGTGTGGGTTGGCCTTTTTGATCATTTCCATAATTTCCTATTTTGGTCATGCTGAACCAGCAGCTTTTTGGCAGCAGTCAGCAGTTCTTGCTTCAGTGACTAGCAGATTAGCTGTACCATTTATCCTTGAAATGGCAAAAGTCCTCTGGGATAAATAAGCCTCAGGGATTATTACTGACTTTTTTGCCATCACCCAGCCTACACCAGTTCAGCTTCTAACAGGTTCTCTACTGCTGGGTATGAAAACATGTGAAATATGAATAATGCTGAGAGTTTCTCCTCTCTCATTTTAACAAAACCATCCAATGACACCTGAACATAATTATTTCCCACCTTTCAGGTATTTTTGCATAAGACCTTTGTTTTCCTTCAGCTGACTCCAAGCCTTTGCCCAAGTTTATCCAATCCTGACAAACCTGTCTAAGCATGGTGTCAAAACACCACACTCATGAAAATACCTCTCATTTCCTAACAGGAAAACTCCAGGACTTTTCCTTTTTAATTTTATGTAATTTGGTGATGTGCAATTCAGCTCTATTGCAATTATAGTTTTGATAAAGAGAGATGCAATTAGGAGTGATTGTTCTCAACTCCCAAGAAAAACAGAGTCTGCATCTCAGACCTTAAGTCAGAGCTAAAACTCTGGTTTGTGGAGACCTGTGTCAGCTTCTGGCAGTGGTGAACAGCAGTGCCCATGGGCTGGGCTTTCTTGGGCTGTCCCTCCCCCTGGATGGATCTTCCTTTCTCCCCTTGGAAAAAAGCTTTACATGTCTTGGCATTTGTCAGAGTTGGGACTTCTGGGATTTAAACATTACTAGGAGATTTAGGGCTCCTGCAATGGAAAGATCTACTAGCACAAGAAAAGGGAGGTTTAACTGTTGACCTCTTTGCATGAGGCCAATTCAAAGTTTCATTTCCACTCATCCTCTGAATTCAACTATTTTAATACATGTTATTTTTATTTGAATACGCAGATTTCTTCAGGTGACCCAAAGCTGAAAATACAATTCTTATTATATATATGCTTAGGTAAAAACTGAAAATGCACACTTCAAATTAGTTCCTGTGCTAAAAAACTACAGCCCAAAATAACCAAGCAAACTAAGTGACATCTCATTGTGCCTTCCACGCTCAGTGAGTCTCTTCTGAAAAGGCACATGCAAGAAAGGCTAAAACCAGTGAGACTGCCAAGTAATTTTCTTTTTTGAATTGGGCATTTAAGTGACAGATTTACACCCAACTCTGAACGAGTGCAGACAGCTCAGTGTCTAAAAGCAGTAAACCAAAGGCTACGTCACCTTGTGCCATGATTCAATGATTCATTTATCTGTTCGTCACAAAATAAACTGAAAATAAACACATTCTCCCTCCCTGCCTGGTGGTGCTTAGAGAACAGCTTCCTGTACCTCAGCCAGCTATTGTTCTTGCTCTACAGGTGCTTCCTCTCTCATTTCCACCCAAAGAACGCTTTGCAGACATAAATTACAATTTCTTGTCACTGCACGAGGCTACACACAAGCATAGTTGTAAAAAGTTGTAAAAAATAAAGTAAAATATAGTGTAAAAAATAATAAGTTGCAAAAAATTAGGGCACATTGTTTATAAAGAGAAACCTCAACCTTCATACCTCTCTATAAACTGTAAAGTATCAAAGTGAGAATGAATGAGAGAGAGAGGGTTTGCAAGTCTTTGTGCACAGCTCATTTCTGTGCCTTTGAGGAGTGAAACCTGCTACTTTGAGAACCTGAGGGTCATGCACAAATCTTTGGAGACATTCAGGATTCAGCACAAGTAAAACTCCAAGTATCAGCCGGGTCATTTGGGAGAACGTGTGAGTGAGTTTTATGCTGACACTCTCCAAATGTGATGACAAACCTGAAGAATGTCAGTGCTCCCATTACCAGCAGGTCTAACTGGTCATGTCTAGACTGGGGGACACCAGATTTCCTGAGTCCAAATGTGCCTCAGGCCTCTCCTCAAATCTCATGGGGGCAGGACTTGGGTGTGCACGACACTGAAACCCCCTGGAAAGGAAATGGTGGAAGGTGCAGCTCCTCCCAGACATTCCTCACCCAGACACCGGGGAGCCAGCTCTGCTCCAGACACTCCCACAGGGCTGCTGAGAAACACTGGCTTTCCTGGCCTCATTTCCTGTACCTTGTGCTGACTCCCAGCATCCTGCCATCAGCTATGGCAGCTGAAGCCACAAGCCCACTTAAGCACATCCTTTTTTCTCATTCTCCTTGTATTTATTAATATTTAATGTTTTCCTTGAAAACACCTCAGTAGGAATTTGATCAATCCTACTATTCCAGTTTCTTTCTGACCCTGAAAAGCCACCCCCTTCTTATGCCTCCCTATAAAACCTTCCTTAGACAAAGCACTGCCATCTCCTGTCCTTAAATCCCTGTATCTCAGTGAAGTAAGGACTGACAGCAGGTGCACTGCTGTTGAGACTGATGGTTTGCCCCTTTGATTTTAGGCTGCCTTTAAAAGCCAGTTGAATTCCAGTATAACTTGAACCTACTTCTCTAACAGGTATTTAATATTAGGGGAATAACTAAGATCTGGTATCTAGTATCAAAGGAATGCTGAAGTAGAAATATCTGACAAATTCGTCATTTACAATTTATCACAATTTATTCACCATTACTGGAGAACCTACTCACAGCACCAAAAGCTTATGGTTTAACTAACTAGGATGGAAGGTCTAAGTCACTTCATCAGCTGTGTGGTTTGTCTGAAAAACAAGATATTTACAAAGTATGCAGCTGTATGTGCCCTTCAATCAGAAATTAGTGACAGTCCTGATGGGCTGCCACCACCTTGAACAAGGAATCAGCACATGAACCAACAGGAAACACTGATCTCACTGCAAGGCTAGAGACAACTCAAAGAACACCTGACAGAAACTATCACAGGCTACAGTGTACCTTTACCCTTGCATTTCCTTCCTGTCCCGGGGCAGTCTTGCCCCCTACTCACAGCAGTCCAAAAACCCCTCTGTGTCAT
>NW_020885077.1:237587-243359 GCF_003945725.1 Corapipo altera | reverse complement strand
TACCAGCTGCTTAGACACTGTAAAACTCACTGAGCTCTTTTCCCCCCTCAAGAACACACATGTCTACAGTCAGGCATTGAAAGGCTCTGTCCTCAGCTGGAGATGTCAGGTACCATTACCTGGTGCAGAGGACTGCCTGGTTTATGCTGGGCAGGAAACCCATTCAAAGCAGAGAACAAATGAAAAAATGGTAGGTTTTGAAGCTAATTTGTGGGGGGGGGGTGTTTGGGGGTTTTTTTTTTGGTTTTTTTTTTGTTTTGTTTTTTTAACATGGTCATCTATAGATTTGAAAAGATTTCTATTTCTCTGAATTGGAAGTTTCATTTCTTGTGTTCTCTCTACTAATGGAGACTATGAAGCACTCAGTGCATTCTTCTGTTCCTGCCAACTACAGACACCACCTATGCACTTGCACTGCCCGAGGATACATTTTGCTCAGAGATCAAGTGAACTACAGGGCTAAAAATGGAGAAACACAAAGGAAGACATGGCAAATTCATTTCCAAACTCCAAAACGTCCAGTTTCTCTTCAGGATGTTTAAGTAACCTTTTGTTTTGCTCACTCACCAGCCCAGCCTGGCCAAACAAGAGCTGCACAGCAGTTTTGCAGGCTCCTCTCCAGGTGGAAGGGCACACCTGGTTCAGCACCTCCGTGACGGGGGAGTCGTCCCGGGGGGTCAGTCCATTGTGGCACCCGGCCTCCTTGATCAGCTGCAGCATCGTGTGCTGCAAAAAACAGGGATTCAGAAGTGTTAACACCCATCTTCCACGGGTATTGGTCATTGTTCTGCACCTTCTCAAACAACTGTAGTGTCTGCAACCTGGGAACAGTCTGGTACAACTCGAGGAGTTCAACTGCAGAACAGAAATATGGAAGATGCTGCTTGGAACACAGTGCTCCCCCAAAATCATATGCAGTACTTTTGCTTATATTCTTGCAAACCAATTTACATAGAACTACAAAAAGGATTGCAAAACCAACAAAAAAGCAGCATTATGAGCCATCAATTGTTTCTGCTCTTTCAGGAGAAAGGACCTGGGCTT
Source organism: Corapipo altera (assembly GCF_003945725.1). Lineage (NCBI taxonomy): Eukaryota > Metazoa > Chordata > Aves > Passeriformes > Pipridae > Corapipo > Corapipo altera. The sequence goes on along the minus strand of NW_020885077.1, from coordinate 242,315 downwards.
ATCTAAAAAAAAAAGTGGAAGTGCTGATTAAAATTGCCCAAATTACTTGTGAATGGATGTATTTTCCATTTGTTTATACTGAAATACAATTAACTTTCCACAATTTTCAATTACTTTTAAAACAGTGATCCAAGCTTGTACAAAACATCAAGAAGTGTTCTTTACACTTTTGTTACAAAGTATTTTTTTTAAGTACCTCCCTTAGCACCAGGCTGGCTCAGACTTATTTTGGCACCTAAGAAGATGAAGGCTCTGAAGTGCATCACCTGGCTGGGGGATCTGTAAGGGCTCACTTTCCTCTGCACTTCTTGATACTGAACCCATCTATTTTGAAAAAGTTCCCAGCAGCTTCACTGCCTCCTGAATTTCTATGCCTGTGCTGCCCTCGGACTGGACTGGAATTGCCCAGGTGGTTAAAATGTTATCAGGAACAGGCGTGGACCTACAATGTTATCAACAGTAAGTTTCCACAGAATTCAGGCAGAAAAAAAGCACTTTTAAACAGAAATTTGGCACTGAACTGCTATTACTATTCTACTACATTTTGAGGAGTTCTCCCAGCTTTACTCCTGTGGTTATTTGGGATTATTACCGTTTTCAGCTTCAGGTTTTCTGCTGCAGACTCATTAAAGGAGATTCCTTTCAGGAAATGGGATCCGATCTGCACAGGGACAGTGGGCAGCTCACACTGAATGGGCTGAGGTGGAGTCTGTCTCCTTCCTGTTTGCTGGGCTTCAGCTTCACTGCAACAGCCCTGAAGCACAGAAGAACAGTTCAAACATCAGAAAATCATAATATGACTCCAATCTCTTCTTCATTTTAAATAGCTCTTTCCAAGGTGAGGAGGGATGAAAGAGAGCAGGTTTAGCAGACCCTACCTGAAGACTTGCTTCAATAGCTTTTGGGTTCAAGTGGAAGCCAGCCTTCATTGCATATTCACAATGGCCCAAACTCTCCAGAGCCACTTTGTAAGCCTGACATCAAACAAAAAGTTGAGATAGCACAGGCACATCAGCAAGTCAGCAAGCATGCAGTGACTGTCTGGGCACAGACAGGGACTGGCACATGGATTTACCCTGCTCAAGTCTATGGCATACACACATTTATCATGAAAGATGCCAAAGCTGCAATTCTCAGGCACCTGGGAGCTGTCTGTGACTCAACTCTGCAGTAACACACCTTCCCTATTCACTCCTTGGCCCACTGACTGAACTACATGCACATGAAAGCAGCAGACTTGAAAAACCACCTGCAAAGCACTGTCAATTTTCATGTTTAGCTCTTTGAGCTGATGTTCAGGGATTGCCACACTCTGTGAGCAGAAAAGTTGCTGAACTTCAATTCCTGCTAAACATCCATCACAGCCTCTTTCTCGCAGTCGAGACGTGGCCTGTAATGTAAAATAAAAATCTGCTGTAAGGAGGGTCAACATTAAACCAGGTCAAGCTTAATTCAATTTCAAAAAAAGAGAAAAAGCCCATAGAGTTTAAAACCTTCTACAGGAGATGAGAAGCAGCACCTGGGGGGAAGGACCTGGACGAGCCAGTTTATTAAACTGCTACGGCTACTTTGAAAGTCCAGCTCTCCTGAAACTTGTACAGCACAGGGATGTGGATTCAACATTGTTTGCTGTTCCTATTTCTGCTCCCTCTCAGCACTACAGATCCTGTTACACAGACCACACCAGGACTGTGCTTACCAGAGAAGGGAATCCCAACTTCAACACAAACTCGCCACAGAAACAGAAGAGATGTTAAATCACGTGTACAAACACTCCTGCCTGCACAGGATGATACATCTGACAAAATTATGGCTCATTACTGTGGTGCCATTTGAGAAGGGCCACATAACACTAAGATCAACTCAGTACAGCAAGAAAATGGCTTAGTAATATGATTTTGAATATATATAGTAATATGAATAGCACAGTAATATGATTTCGAAAGATAAGGAATATGAAAAGCCAAATATCTCATTTTAACTGTAAAATCCTACACCACTGAGCAGGGTAAAGCAAATAGGTGCAGCTTATTTTCCAGTCTAGGAAGGAGTCTTCCTCTGAAGCAGGATGCCCAGATTGGGGAGTTCTGGTACTACACCAATGGAGAGACACATTGCTCACAGCACAGAATTCCTGCAACTCCCAAAGTACCTCTCCAGGAGGAAAAACAGTTTTGAGCTATTGAAAAAGTATCATAAACTTTATTCTGAACCAGCACTGTGTTCTCCTGCCAAAGGGGCTGATTTTACACTCCAAAAATAAAAATTGGGAAAGATTTTAGTATTTCAAATCTCCCTTCTATCAAAATGACTTGTATATTAGTCTACCTACAACTGTAAGAGAGATATTTTATATGTTTATAAATGTTATATATTTACAGACCACAGATTTTTCTTATCCTATCTTAATACCTCACACAAATACTCCAAAACAGTTATTTTAGTTAATCATAAAACCTAAGAAGTTTCTTCTGTTGTCTCTGGAACTAGAGACAATTTGTATTTTTTCCTTTCTCCTCCCCTTGCATGTTTAATACAGGATTTGACTGGTATAACACTTGCACTGAACTCTTTTGAAAACCAGGTTTTACTGACAGAAATAGCTGAAGTGGGTTGTTAAGAGGGTAAAAAAGAAAGTTAAGGTCCAAGATTCTGCAAATCAAATTTTAATTTTAATCATATTTAAAACAAATTTGATAGCAATCACAGGATATTTCTAGAAATTGTAATAATTTTAAAGAACTAAGTATATTACACATAAAATCAACCATTTTTATATGCCAAAGGAGTAGAGCTATTCCAGGATTAGACCTGTTAGGATTATCTGTAATACACCTAAAGCACTCTCAAATCCCTAGTTTATCCAGTGAAATAAATTTATGCTGCAGTAAAAATTACAAATAATTCCTCTGCATTCAGAGTTCTAAAGGAAACTCATTTGCTTTCCTGTACCTTGAGATGTTGGAGGCAAATGGAGACCTGGGCAAGGATTCCAGTCACTGTGACTAACAAGCCAAATGAGGCTGCACCAGCACATGCTCCAAGTGCCCTGAATTTAAGGAAACCACACACTCTGTGTCTGAATCCACCCTGATCTATCACTCTGCAGACTGCAGCAGTGCCAGGGAAAGCAGAAAACCTCGTAAAACTCCTTGTAAAGTACTTTTTTTGACTGGCAAAGTAAGGATTCCACAGATGGCACACGTTTGTAAAAGTACAAGTCCAGAGAGGGGTATATTTAAGTGGTATGGGTCACATTTCAGCAATGGATGGATCAAGCAACATCCATCTCAACAGCAGAAAGACAAAAGACTTAGAAGTTAACACAAAGATTTTGAAGTACAAAATAGAATTCATGCTCAAAATTTGAAATAGGCATTATCTAATTACTTTACATCAATATTTTGCTCTGTTTTCACACTAAATTGTTGTATTTTTCACTTTTTAGTTCCCCCATCTGCCAGATCCAACTTGAACATCATTAATTCATTACTAACAACAAAAATCTGTTGGCACTGTTTGTGCACTCCTTATGTACAAACCTGTCACAAACAAAACTTCACCCAGGACAAAGAGAGTGCCACCACCACGTAAGTAAAACAGTTTTAGTGTCTGAAACTATCTGCACCAGGCTCCCCCCTTCAAATACAGCATGTCTTCAAAACCAGGTATTCTTTTTCCTCTGTCAGGGCTGAATTTAGGTTTCCCTAAATGTAACAGCCATTCCACTAAATCTCCTCTCAGCACAGCAAGGCCTCCATACCTCTGCTGCTCCTCTCCAGGATCTTATTGCATCTTCCAGCTCATTTGTGGGGCTTATATTTGAGGCTCCAGTCCCACTGACGTTCTTCCTCTCCTGAGCTACAGCTTCAGCGAAGCAGGAATGTGCCACTGGCTGGACCTTCTGCAAAGCTTGGGACAGGAACTGGAAGTGGACCTGCATCACCGTCAGGAAACATCGCCCAAGGACCTGCAGGAGAAGAAACAAACCTCTTTCAAGCACATAGAAGATTTCATGGAAGTTTACCTTTTTTCTTTTTGTTTCGTGTTTGGGGTAAGGAACTAGACTCTGGTTTTTTTTATTAAAATAATGCTTCAGATCATAAGTAGCATGTGATATGTAACCATTTACTTAAGGTAAAGAGTTGAGTGGGCATTGGTTTCTATGAATGAAGGGGACACCACACTAACCCTGGGTCAGGTTGTGCCCACTTGAGGAATGAAAAGCTTGCTGGGTTACTGGGCAATATCGAGTACATGACACAACACAAAAATGGGAGCAGCATATTATCCCAAGGGCAAAGTCAACAGCAAAACCCACCTGCACATAGACCTGGCTGAATTTATGATAAAACCCCAAAACAGCAACAACAAAGTGTGAATCATTTAAAAACATCATCATAAAATCCAAGGAGTTTATCCTCCAAGGGGAGCAGTAACAGGCAGGACATGGGCAGGAAAAGGCTTCTGCCCCAAAACTGTGCACAGTGCCCAGAGCTGCAGCCCTGGCACTGCAGTGTCTGACAGGAACTGCCAACACTGGCACAAACCTGCTCTTCAGAATATTTCACTGGAATGGAAAAGGCCAAGGAAGGCCAGGGAAGCCAAGGGCTGACAGTCACTCCCTGAGCTCACTGGGCTGAGGGGCAGCACCAGCACCGGGGAAGGGGGTCCCAGCTCTGCACCCTGGACCCCTGTCCCTGGGCAGGGATGGAGGTCCCAGCTCTG
>NW_020885077.1:207255-237577 GCF_003945725.1 Corapipo altera | reverse complement strand
ACCCTGGACCCCTGTCCCTGCACGGTTCCATCCCTCTCTCTCCTCCCAAGGCCCGTGAGAACTGTGTCCAAAGACACAGAGACACCTCAGTTACTACAAGCAGAACAACACAGGTGTGTCAGAGGATTTTGGAAGGACAGGAAGGAGTGGAACCATCAGCAGGACATCCTGGAGAGCCACCAGCACCAAGGGGACACTCCCTCTGCCTCCAGGGCTGCTCTCCTGACAAAACCTTACACAGAGTAACTGGAGAGCACCAGAGGAGCAAATGTTTCCAAACCACTGTAGAAAGTATTCAAAAGCTATTCACAGTGTTTCTTTTATGGAGTTCATCACACAAAGTGTTTTAAAAATGTATATTTGACTTTGATTTATTAAAAAAGATTCCGCTTGAATTCCATTTCAGGAATAATTCATAAAATACACAGATAATGTACAAAGCCATCATGCCTTGGAGACACTAAATCATCTGGCTTATTTTCAGCTACATTCTTCTGGAATAAAAAACTGAGACACCATGATCTTCCTGGCAAGACTGAAGTCACACGAACAGTTATATGCATTTACTATCTACTTCAGAAAACCAGTGGTGGCAATGCTTTTTTCCACTGCATCCAGACTCCTTTTGACATTCCATTCTGGTTCAATCACTTCCCTTCTTTGTACAAGGCATAAAATTAAACATTTTTGGTACTTTGACTGACCTCTGAAAGTAGAGTTTGCTTTATTAAAAAAAGCAGTCAGCAAATGATAAAATAAAGAAAACTCCAACTTTCCTGGCTACAAGATTAGAAAGATTTATAGGAAAACTACAGGAAAAGGCAACTGGTGATTTGAATATTTCTGTGTAGGAAGAATGCAGCTCTCAGGGGAAGAAGAAATTCGTACTCATTAGGATTTTCAAGCCGATTACATTTCAAAGAATATTTAAGGTACAGAGGTTGAAGTTTCCCCAGCCTGGGAATAATGCTCAAAATAAACACATGAATTAGGTTTTAAGTGGCAGCACACAACATTCCTACTATAATTTACAGTATTAAACAGTGGAGATAAATAGTAACATCTGCTTTACTGAACTTCTGTTTGAAAAACAATCCACTTCAGCCTTCCTGTGAAAGGGGTGAGGATGGTTCTAACTGCTCCAGGATAATCCAAGTGGTGGAGGGTTTCTGCACTGTTAAACACCCCTTTGGATTGATGGCAGACGCCAAACTCACTCTGCTTTAAAGCTCACTTTGTGGGATTTTCTTCTCAAGAGCACAAACTCTGTCTTGGCTGTGGGGTGAACTCCACAGTCGGGGCCCCCAGAGTGCAGAGACACCAGAACGCTCTGCTGCACAATCCAGGGAACAGTTCTGGCACATGGATGCTTTTTTTCCAGTTAGAGACACCACCATCTCTTTCTCAAGTTTATTTTGCCTACTTTCCCATGCAGAAGTGTTTGACTCTCCTGTTTTAGACCAGAATAAGCACAAACTAAACCCTACAGACTATGCAGGAATCAAAGCTGAACTGGAATCATCACAGGTGTCAACTACTGAGATTTTCTTGGTAGTGATGGTGTTTTCTTAAATCATTTCTTGGAATCATTTCTATTGCATAAACCATGAACTCTTCAGCTTGCAAACTTTGTGTCCCATGACATGCAGCTCCAGCACCCTGACTCCCTGACCCCTTACCAGGCAGAACAAGTATCCACCTCAGCAGCTGAACAGATGGACCCAAAGGAATTTCCTGTTTTGGCAGTGGGAAGCAGTGGGACTTTTGGGGAAGTCTCACTTCAGACTTCCTTGTCTCTGAAACAGGTGATGAGTTTAATCACAGTGGTTACCTCCCAACAGGAGCACCAGGTGGAGATGCAGTGTTAGGTCACTCCATCCCACATTATCCTCCTAACGGGAGCACACAACCAACTCAGGAATATTTCACTGGGCAAAGTGTACACACACTTGCCAGATTTCACTGCTGAACACTGATGCCTTGCAGATTCCCTGGCAAGTAAATGTTGTACAACAGATTCTTTAAAACAGAATGGTACCAGTAATGAAGTCAGCAAATAACCAGTGTCAAGGTCCAAAATTGACACAAACAGACTTGCAGTTCCAACTATTGTTTTATGCAGTAGAACTTCTTTACCTTTTCTGGGTTTTTTGTTTGTTTTTTGCTATTTCCCTAAACAAACCAAGCACTGAAAAGCCCAAACACCACAACAGAGTTATTCCTACCTATTTCCTCCTACCCCCCTTTCCCTCATCAGAGTCCTCAGTGGCCCTGGTAAGGATAAGCCCCAGCACAACCTGGCTGCCACTGGAGCCCAAATAAAGCAGCCACAGAATGAAGTTAACAGAGAGGTGTGACAGATAACACCCTTTCCCATATATTACTAGAAGTGGGCAGAACATGATTCATTTTTACTCCACAGCAATGCTCTGCAGTCCCAGAGTGATCCCATGAACAGAACAGCTCCAAGGGAATAAAATCCTGCCCTCTGGAAGGAGGTACCTGCAGGCTAAGCCAGGTTCCAGCAGAAGCTGCACCTTTATGGTATTAGGAGACACAGGCAACCCAAGACTCACTTCTTCTAACAGTCAACCTAAAAGCCAGTAGTGACAGCTACACTAAAATGCTAACTATGATTTAGGAAAAAAGCACTGAAGTGTGAAGCATTTTAAAAATATAAAGCAGCAATTTAAATGTAGCAAAAAATATTGTTTTGCTACTAACAGTTTCTCAACTCAGAGAAGTCTGAAGCCAATCCCTGCAAACCCCAGGAAAGAATAATTTAAAAAATAGTTCAACTGGGCTTTACAGAGTTTGCTAAGGAGAGTTTGCCTACATTTAATATTTACTCAGACATTTTTGTCTCACAAGCTTCTCATTCAAAAATCTTGGGCTATGTTATACACATAAAAGCCAAAAATTAACTCCATTTAACACAAAACAGAGCATCCAAGAATATATCTGGTGCCCATTCGTGCTTCCCTTTTGTTCAGGAAGGCAACATGGACATCCCTCTCATTACTACCACTTTTTAAGACAGTGCACAAGCTCCATTTTGCAGTACTGAGACTTCTGCAGAGCTTCACAAGAGATGATGGAATATACCAACTTTTTTCCAGTTCTACTCCTCCCCCTTGGATTTCCTTTAATGCTTTTATTAACAGAAGTACAATGTTCCTGCATTCCCCAGCTTACAAACAGATACAGAAAACAACATAAAACACATTCTCCTTCCCCCTGATTTCCAAGCTGCTCCTCACCCATACAGGCACAAAGCACCCGAGAAATCAAAGGTTCTTGAAAGGGGAAAAGGAAAGGAAGAAAATAAAAATCAGCATTTGCATTTCTGAAATTAAGAAACCTTGGGAAACATCTGTCACCAACACTTTGATCAAGAGAAGTCACCTTCTTACCCAGCCTGGTAGACAGCTCTGAACTAGCAAGCTTTGTTCTGTTAAGTAACAATAAATAAATTAAAACTCTCACCCCCAGTGCTACACTCCAGTCTGCACTTTTTTTAGTCCAAATCCAAGACAGGTTATGTTCATCAAAACTTGAGTTTTCTTGACATTGCCTTCCCTGGGGACTAGAGCCCACTACACTAGAAAAAAAAATGTGTGGCACCTCACAAAAGCCACAGCTCTGCTTGATTTCTACAGCCAAACCTGCTCTGCTTACACAGAAAGAGTCCCATTCTCATTAATTTGGGGTTCTGAATTACAACTCACCTCCCAGTGCTTCCACACCACCAGACTCCATCCCTCAACCAGGAGACTGCAGTGCCATTCTCAGTGCCCTGCTGAGCTGCCACTCACACACTCCACCATCTCCCAGTTCTTTCTCAGACAGAGCTGGAAGTCCTTTCACTCACCTACTAAAAAGGCTGCAAAAGCAATTCCAGATACACTTGTATTTCCCTCCTTGTGTTTTCCAAGGAAACAACTACACTGGCTCTCACACTCTTCCCCCTGTCACCTCCCTTTCAGTGAACTCTGATGAAGTCAGACAAGCCCTTTATACCTTTCTGCTCCCATTGTGTGTTTTTTAATCCTGCTGGCAGTTTTATGAAATGTTAACTTCTCTATACACCAGGGAGGAAAAAAACCCAACAAGCTACACTTTTTAAATTAAAATTTCAGCATCAACAGCTCAGTCTTCCAAGCCCAGAAAGGCAGAATGGGAGAGGCTCTCAGCAGGTCATCCCACTGGCCCAAGCAAGGAGCGTTTTCACCCGGGTCAGTTTGGGAGCTGCAGGTTTAACCTGTTCTGTAGGTTCTGCTCCCTACCCTTTGTAGAATCCACATCAGTGCTCCACTAACACTACAAAGGATTTCCACAGTGTCTAATGAGAATCTTTCTTTGTGAAACTTCAGTTCACTGCTCCTTGCTCCACCTTACATGGACATGAGGAACAGGACACTGGGACGTGTTCTGGCAGCTTCTCACATACCTGAGCAACTCCAATTTTCCTTCTTAACTCTCCTCTCCTGTAGAGTCCCTCTCTGAAGTCCTATTTCCTGGATGTTTGATTACTCCTGCTCCTCTCCTCTGGTGTCTCTCCACTGGCTCCCTATTTCTCTAAGCTGTGTTTAAGGCCATGACAACCAGTGAGTGAGTTCAGTGCTTAGTTCATGGCTCTTGCAGGTTAGGGTTGTGTCCAATACACAGGAACTGCCTCTTTGCACAGCAGCAACAGCATTGGTTTATTATTTGCAACTGCACAGCACTGACTCCTACCCAACACACATCTTCCACAGGCCCCAGGACTGCTCTCCAGAAGTGCTGCCCAGGGGGCTCCACTGCTGATGCTGAGAATTTAAATATTGCAACATTCAGCTTCCCCCTCTGATTTCAACCCCAAACTGAAAGCTCATTTGCTCAGGATTATTTTTAAGTCAAGTAGGTCTTCCAGCATCACTTACATCCTGTACTTTCAAGTCACCTACAAACTTAAATCTGTTCCTCTGCTGACCTCTCAACAGGTCCATCCTGACAGTGAGCAGCTGCTAAAGCTTCCTGGGCACAACCAACAACCCCTTTGCCCCTACACAGTATTCAGATAGTTGCCAACACTTGGAAAGACAGAGTTTCAAAGCCCACAAAACTCCCTAGAAGACAGGTAGTGCTTCAGATGTTTTTGCTTTTTTAATTCAAACAAATATGTTCAAGTATTCAAATAATACTTGCACTTTCAGCACAAGTATTACCAAGATTAATTTCATAAACTCACATATTTTTAAATATATACTGCGATAGCTTTAGCTAAACAGTGATGTTATTTGATTGTTTTTAAAGATACAAGTCTACAGAAGACATTCATAACAAATATATAGCCCATCTACATTCTGTATTAAGTATACAACACTGAAAACTGTAGTATGTAATTGCAGGGAGAAATAAGACTGACAAACAGCATTCTCCTGAACCACTCCACCTGTGAGTGGTGCAGTGAGGGAAAGCAGGTAATAGCTGACAGGCATATAATATTCATCCTTACAAAGTTACCTGAAATCTAAATCAAAACCAAGAGAATTCAAAAAGAAATTTTCCACTCAGGATGGAGTTCTGAAGGAATAACTTTGCAAAGTAAAGAAATATGTCAAAGCAAGAGGAACCACCTAAAACTCCATGGATTTATATGTGACTGTCACTTAGCACTGCCTGTCACACCACACAGACAGGTACCCAGCCCTACCCAGCCAGGTGTGATGGGAGCTGGGGATCCTCTCACCTCCCCAGCCTCTGAATCCTCACTGTTGGCACTTGCTGTCAGTGCATGAAAACTACAGCAAAGTCAGGACAAATTTGTACAGCACAGATCTCTCACACTAGTGTGGCATTTTCCTCTTAAGCTCAACAGCTCAAAAAGACAAAAATGTTTTAAAGAGTGATAAAATATTATTAGACCACTAATAGGTGGTTTTACTCAACCACTGATGACAATATGCTACTCCCATGTGTTTAGGTTTCCCCTCAGGATGGAAAATACCAAGGAAAGTGTAGGTTCATTTAGAATACAATGGCTAAACATCAGCTAACATAAAACAGAAAATTGTTTAAAACTTTTGTCTATAGTTGGTTCTTCCACAGAAATACTACTAAATACCTAATTGAACACAGCTGGAGGCCAGGCACTGCAAATGACTTAGTGCTCTCTTAGTACACCAGAAATGAAGAGTTTCTTTTTCTCACCAGCCTTACCCACAAATCCGTAGCAAGGTGCAGGAAACTTCTGCCATAGAAGGGATTTTGACCAGAAAATCAAGTCCAGTTAAGAAGGAATGACACAAACTCACATCCCAACAGTCCCCCGAGGCAACTCACCTCAATGTCTTGCAGGCTGAACTCCTTCTGATCTTTGAAGTTGGCGGCTCCCGCGCTCAGCTCCATGAGCATTTTTGCGATCTCTGGTTTTATTGCTGCGGTGAGGCGGCTCGCGGCTTCCATGACATGTTCCTGCACGTCTTTCAGCTGCAGAGCCGCCTTGGAGTAGTGCGAGTTCCGGAACACGCCGCTGAAGAGGTCCGTGAGGAAAGTGCTCGTCCGGCAGAACACGTTGAGCGCATCCAGGTACTTGGAGATTCCCTGCTGGATGTCGGCGATGGGGGTGGCGTGGGGCGGGGGCGGGGGCAGCAGGGCGGGCGCGGGGGCGGCCGGGGCCAGCGGGGCGCTCAGGGCCCGGCCCAGCTCGGGCAGCTGGTACTGCTGGTGTTGCTGCACCTTCTGCTTGGACCCGCCAAGCAAAAAGCGCCGCTTATAGTCCATTTTGCTTTCTTGTGCACTGCAGCAATACATAAGGGAGTGCTTGTCCAGAGGGCTCTCGGAGGAACAATCACTTGTCAGATTCCTTCCGCCGTGTCTATGTACAGTAACGGTGCGGGGCTGTGTACATAGGGCTCACAAAAGGCATTTCAGAAAGGCAAGCTCTGTATAATCTGGATCAGCAGTGGGAAAGGCAGCAGATTTGCTGACTCCGTGTTTTCAGTGTTCGGTGCAGCCCCGCTGCAGTCAGAAACTGAACTCAAAAAGCAAGCCCAAGTATCTCAGTAATGCTCTGTCTCTTGTTGGGGATCCCACTCTGCACGCAGAAGCAGAGAAGTCGCCTACGAGTTCTTCATGAGCATAATATTGTCACTTGCTGTGAAGTCCACAAAAGTTATTTTTGTCACTGCAAATAACGGTCTTAGAAGCGATACCTTAATGCAATTTTCCCATTAGTAGCATCAGGAAAAGTGGAGCAAACCACCGATCAACAGCGATTGTAGAAGCAGTGCAGAGGCTCTTTCCTTGAAAAAGCAAATCCTTGTGTCAGCAGATCAAATTTCTTCAAATGTCTTGACAGATCCAGTCTGCCAAATTAGTTTACTTGTAGTGTCTCTTCTTAGTACTGGAGGGGGGGAAAAAAAATCTGGACTCTGTTTACAGAAGACTTTGCAAGTCTAAGCTATTAAAAATTAGAGTGTTTATTATTGCAAGTCTTCCTCCCCTTTCCCTGTTTGTTGAGGTAGTTGTTTCCGTTGTAACATTAAGAAGTGGTGCTTCCAGGCTGCATTTGCCCTCAGTTGTAGACTCAGAACAAAAATGCACAAATGTATTTGTAAGGCCTCTAGGTCATTTCCTGTGAAGGGAAAAAAAAAAAAAAAGTTTAAAATGTTACAGAACAATGAGAAGGTTTAAAAATTTAACTCCCGCAGTGTCCTGGTGCACTGCTCTGGGTACACACTGCCAACAACACAAAGATCCAAAGAGAGGGAGAGCTGCACTGGCAGGTTAAAAGGCAGGTACAGGTTGGTGCCAACCTGTTACTAAACTCAACACTGTTGAATATTTCCTTGTCAATTCTTCCACTCTAGACTGTCAAACTTCAGACTCAAGTTAATCCCCAGTGTAAGTCTTGCACTGTTAAGAACAGTGAAAGGCTATTACTGCAGAGCTCAAGGGGAGTTAATCACATTTCCTAACCTCATCCTTTTAAAATAATTAAAGAATGAAGTCAATTAAACCCTTTTTCATGCACAGTAATTTCTTGCAGAACTCCCCGGTTCATTTTAATAATTTACCAAGTCAACAGATACAGGTCCTTAATTTTTTTTAGTACAATGACAGACCAATCTGCCTATATCCTACCTGAGATTAGCTGAGAAATACAACATACACATCCCATTTCAGTGTGATGGACAGCATCTATCATACACAAGGTATTACATGAGGCAGAACTGCCTAAGAGATGCTCCAGTCACACCTCAGACCACTCTCTCCCCCTCCTACACACACACAAACACCACTTATTCTATCAAATAAGGACATTCTTCTCCTCACTGCAGCAACTGCAATGTACAAGGATAATATCAAACAGTAATCAGGGGTTTTTTTCCAGAAATAACAAGAGGGAGCCCTTTCATTCCACAACAAAATGTTGCTTTAGATATCATATTTGAGAAATGAAAACTGTTATTAATATTGTCAAAATGGTTGGGGAATAAAGATTTTCTCTTCAGTTAAAATTTCTTATTTCCACCTGTCTGAACACGCACAATATCAATTCATTCCCATGATATGTCTTGACACATATGTAGGATACAAGAATCCCACGGATACAGAAGCAGGTAAGACACAGCAGGACAAACACCTAGAGGTGGACAGTCTCACTCCCACTAAAATAAGAGGGCACAAGTTTCTCAGGAAGTTGTTGCTGCAGATGGTTCTGCTTCAAGGACACAGAGCAAATATTCTCTTGTATTCCCACTTTTTAGAAACCTGATAAACAGATGAAACACAGCAGAAATTCCCATATGCATTTCGGCATCCCTTAAAGTACTCTAAGCTGATTACTCCCCAACTACTTTATACTTCTCTCGATATTCACACTGAAGGTGTCAAAATGCAATAAACTCATTAAAACTGGAATTTTCTAGGAAGTCTTGATATGATATGGACAGCTGAAAGCATTCTTCTCCTTGCTTTACAAGCTATGGTGCCTTACAGTGGGAAGCATGATTGAACTGCTTCCCTTGATTGCATATAAATGCAGATGGAACAAAAGAGCTGGTTAATTTAAATGCAATGTATAGGGAAATCAGTGATTGTTTTCCCTAAGGAGACATGAATTTCACATTGCAGAAGAACTTAAGAAATGATCAGGAAGTATCTAATGTTAACTAGGGCCAAAAGGAGAAAGAGCTCAGAAGGGGTTTTCAAGCTCCATGGCCCTGACTCAGACGAGCACATCTCGGTGTGGTGGTTGTGGTTACACACGGACCCTGCCAGGCTCAAACACACTGAACTCATCAACTGGAACAGTCAGATATTTACCCAATACAGAAACCTGCTACATCCTAAAAGCACAGAAATGCAATGAATAGAAAAAACCCGGGGGGTTCAGGTTTTCTGTAGCTGCAAACAAACACGATAAATCATTGTTTTACTTGTAGAAAATGGCACAGTCAAACCTGCACCTTCTTACTCAATTCTCCAACTTCCAAATTCCCTTGTAATAAAATAACACAGAAGCCTAAAGAGGACAGTTTGTATCTTCAGCAGATATTTATTTACAGAGAGGACAGCTACAGTCTCCACACCAGGCATGTGTGTGAATGCTGTGGCTGAAACTTTCTATAATGAGCTCTCCGACATGCTACATACAAAATAAACATTCTCCCTTTTGCATCTTTTCCTGAAAAGTCAACTGGAGAACATTCCCACGCTCTCCCTTCCCTTCCCCAGTGCTGCAGTTCCCTCACTGCTTTTGAGGCATGGGCTACCAGTGAGGGCTCCACACTGTAACCATGTGAACTTCAGGCCAATCTCAGTCTTGCCATATTAGGGGGGGAAAAATAATCACAGTGTTTCATTCTAGTGATACAAGAACAGCCTGCTATCAATCCAAAATATAAAACTTAAGCTTATACTTCATTTTACAGAAAATAGAAATACCCACAGAAGTCAAGTGAAGAAAGTATCAGAAAAGTCACCATACCACAAGTAAAGGTATTTCAGTCCTTCCCTTATGTAATCAATACCAAACCCGTGCTGCTCAGGTACTATTAAACACTACAACAGAACTAATATATAGCATAAAACCCAGCTCCACACTAAACACTACCCTGCTGAAAGCTGCAAAACGCTACTGGAAAAGCTCATCACATTGTTTGTGTTCTCACTTGGAAGGGTTAATGCTGAAGTTAAGGAACTGCTACTAGTTTGGACTGTTTGAACTTCCACAGAGAATCAGACACCTGCTGCTCTAAAAATGGCCACATTTGCACAGAGGAAACAGAAGTTGCAGGAAAATAAGTGCACGTGCAAATTGAGTTCCCTACTTTTTTTAAATGTAGCATCCAAAACTTTTTGCCTAAGATACTTCCCAGAAAAATGCCTTCTTCCAACTTAACCAATCTTAAGAGATACAAACTAAAAGGGAAGACTTTCAGACAAATGGAATTTGGCACCTCCCAGTTTCTGTTTTGGACCAACACGAGGGGTCTAATCCCCCATCCATCCTGTTTGGGATTACCCTGCTGGAAGAGAAGGCAACTTTTTCCCTGAATCACCTCAGGAAACTGAGCAGAGGAAGCAGTGCTTTAAAGAGATTCTGACCTTTAAAGCAGTTTAAAAACTGGTTGCAGAGGTTTTCTTTATGGATTCTGCTGTCCTTCCAGTGAATATGCAATATAACACATAAGAGGAAGATGATCCAAAACACCTGAGCTATTTTTTTTTTTTAATGTAACACTTCCAGCTATTGTATGCTGGGTTTAATTTTATGAGATACATATTCCAAATCTCAGGATTAACTTAACCATTCATGAAAAACAATCAAACATGAGAGCAACTAAGTTCAACCAATGTCCAAAAATGTAACTCCAACAGACACAACCCAGAAGAGCCAGATTGCTTAGCAGAGAAAAGCCTGAACAAACAAACCTCCTGCAAGGCCAAAAGGTCAGGAAGCTGCCAGAGCCATGGGCCTCTGTCCAAAACACACCAACTCCCTCTTGCATTTAGTGACACAAATCTTGGGCAAATCCCAGTAGGAAAGGTGTCTTTCCACCTTCAGGGTCTGCTGGCACCGATGTGTATATCCCACCCATCACCTGGCCAGGCCACCCCAAGTCCAGTGGGGAATACCCTGAACACAGATTTCCAAACAGTCCTCACGCGCGGCAGCGAACGGGAGCAGAGCGGCAGGGGAAGCCCAGGCTGCCTCCTGGAGACTGGTCAGTCCTGCCCTGTCCCCACCACCAGCTGGCTCAGAGCTAAAAAAGTGACCAAGCAACAACAATCTGGGTATTGGCATCCAGCACAAACATCCTGGCTGAGGAAGCCGTGGCCTAACGCAGGGACCCCGGCTGGGAGGGGTGTCCGGCACAGACCCGGAGCTCTGGGGTATCCCAGGACAGCTCAGCTGGCAAGGACAGCACAGCCAGGGATTCAGGAGAAGGCAGCACAGAGAGCCCCCAGCAGACCATCAGTCTGGTTTGAAAGCACAGACACTGGGCTTAACCAGGAGAAAGGGAACGTGCAAAGGGCTGTCCCAGCTCAGGGCACGGCTGAGCCACCCCAAATCCTGCTGTGCAGGGCAGAGCCGTGGGCTGTGTGCCCTGAACGGGGGAATTCCTGTGCCCCTTTTGGACAGGTTGCTAACTGTAGGGAAGAATATACGTGGACTAAGACAGACAGTGGAAACTCCTCCAAATAAACTTTTCATGATCCTCATAAATAAACAGGTTAAGGAAAACAGTCAGGTACAACCTCAGCTATTTCTGGAGAGAGATTTTCAGACAGACATCAACACAGTATTGCACAGACTTTTAACTGCGAGTTGATTCATTTTACACTATCCCAAACTGAAGATGGATTACACCTACAGATATATACAGCATGTATGTTTTGTGTTGACAAAACATATCCATTAAAAAACACTAGAAATTGGAATCCACAGACCAGGGATTTAATATAAATATAAATATTTAGAATTTCAGCAACAAATCTCAACCTGATAAATTAAATTCTGATTCAACTACAACATCTCCATTACTCTCAATAAATACACCACATCTATTAATATTAAAATTGCCATAAGAATGGCACCTGTATAATATATTCAATCCATCCATAAAGAGAAAATGCATAAAATTAAGTGTCACAGAATCACAGAATATTCTGAGTTGGAAGGGATCCACAAAGGATCATCGAGTCCAACTCTTAAGTGAATGGTCCATACAGGGATCAAACCCACAACCTTGGTGTTATTAGCACCACACTCTAATCAACTGAGCCAATCTCAGGGTAGGAGCTTTTACAAGTTGTTTTCAATTTTAAACACTTTTGGATATGAAACTTTTCAGGATAATACAAGAGTTGAAACTATGTTTCAAAAATTAAACTTTTCAGTCCACAAGAAGAGCCACCTTCAAGTGATGCTGAGTAGCAGAAAACAGGTATTCACCTCTGACATCAACCAAGTCGTTTTGCACCTGGAATTTCTTACCAACACATCATAAATACTTAGAGCATGCAAGTGCTTTGATAGGGGTTGACAAGTATTGATTATCTTCACCACCCACCAGGGCAAAGGAGGCTTAGGGTTTTCCCAGACTCACTCCCACAGCTGGCAGGATGCAGCACAGGACAGCAGCCCCACCAGCCTGGGAATGCCAGCAGGGAGAGGATACACATCCCCAAACCCCAACTGCTTCTGCTCAGGTGTCTGTCCTTGAGACACAAATCCAGAGAGGAAAACCAGCACCGCTTCCCAGGGCTGACAGTCCTTCTCCCAGGGTGGGGCTGCAGCCACCAGGAGATCCAGGCACCTCCTACAGAGATTTTTTTAGTTTGGGGTTCTTTTGTCATCCAAGTTGTAAAAATCTCCTATTAGAGGAGGACGGGGGAGAGACAAAAATAGATCATTATACCAAAATCATTTTAGTTCTTGTTAGTTCATGAATTGCTCATTGGGATTCCTTCTTGGCTGCTTGCCCAGAACACTTAGAGGAAAAAACCAAACCACAACAAAAAAGTAGTCAAGCAAATCCCTAGTGAATCCATGAAGCTCCTGTTGGAAACATGGTTCTTCCAGGGTCTCCCCTTCTCAACACCAGCTCAGCAGATGCTCTGGCCCACTCTGGCTGCTTCAGGCTTGGGTGGGGGGCAACAGCCACAGTCAGAACCGATTCAGGGACTTCCCTCCCACCTGCTGGAGACCAAAGCTCACAGAACATGCTCTTCAGGGAGTATGTAGTTAGTGCAGTTTAACTACAGTCATCCAACTGAGCACCCCAAATTTCAACAGAGCAACTTATTCATTCAGAAACTGAGCTCATTTCCCCATGAAGCAATCACAAACCAAAGCATGGAGATCTGTTCAACCAGCACCTTGGTTTCACTGACTCAAAGAACAAGATTTTACTGATGTCCCCATGCCCTGCCCAAAAACAACAAATCCCCAAAGACTCTGTTGTAAAAACCATTCAGAAACAAAAAAGACCTGGGAAAGGCTGAAGAACACCAAATTTTGGGAGCTAGGTAAGTACTGAGGGTCTTGGCTGCTCAGCATTGCGACACCTCACTTCCAACCCTTAACCCTCCAGAGAAGAACCCACAGCCCTGACCTGTGGAACTGCAGTCCCTAAAACACACAGGTGGGAGGCAGGTGTCTCTCCATGGGATTCACACTTGCCAGCACACTGAGCTGGATGTTTCCAAGGCAGAGCCTACAGTGCATCAGGAGACTCCTCACACTTTGTGTGAAGTAAACCACATCACACACCACACAGCATTAACTCCAGTCTCAGCAATACGACACGACAGCAAAAGGAAAAGCTGGTGAGAGGAATGTGTTAAACCAGAGCTTCTTTCAGACTTGGGTGCCTCCCCCAATGTCAAAAATAGATGCCTGTGTCAGATGAGGATCGCTGTCTCAATCCTCCCTTGGCAATAGGTGCTTGTGTCATCTATTCTGAAAGCAGGACCAGTTCCCCTTTGAAAAGAGAAAGAAAAGAATGTCTATTCTTTTGATAGAGCAGCCTAACAAAGGGCAGGCACACAGCATGAGAAATTCCCAGGAAATGTGACTGTCAGCCAGAGGAGACTCAAGACTCCAACTCTCATCTCCCAAAAGGATGCACTTCCATCAGCCATGGGCACACTCTCATCAGAGCTGAAAACATGCCAGGGTGAAGAAAATGCTTGTGGGACCAGAGTGGGCAAGCACGAGGAGCACAAGCCTCCTGCATGAAAGGCACAGTTCTGCCTCCCAGAACAGCTCACTGCAGAATTCCTTGATCCTGGCCACTGCCTGCAGGACTGCTGGGGAAGAGACACCTGTGCACACTGAAAGCCATCCCTCAATAAAAACACACTTCTCTTCCACACAGAGCAGAGAACTGCAGGCCATAGTTCCAACCATGGGATGGTGAGGTGACCATTTCTAGAAAATCTCGAGGATAAGTTAACATGTGTTCCTATAAATGATCTTTTTCAGTCCCAGATTTCACTTCCTGTTGAAGGGAAGTCAGGGAGGAAAGGTTGAACTAGAGAAATATTCAATTAAGCATACATGGAGCAGGAATATTACTTGGTCAGGCTTGTGCATCATGGTCCAGTTACGGCCATTTGAGAATTCCCAAGTCTGTCCTTGCACACCCACCCAGCACATCACACACACACACACTTGAAGTCTTTCTAAGCTACAGTAGAAGCCACCTATGTCAGACTATTCTTCACCCTGTTGCTCCTGATTACTGCATTTAAAGGTAAAACTGCAACCACAAGGAGTCTAGGATGGTGTTTCCTTGTTAAAACCTAACAGAAGAAACAACCATGAAGAAAACAAATGTAGTTGTTTCTCAGTTGTGTAAGGATAACCACAACCCCCAGTATTTCCCAAGTTTATGCAGACAACAAGCTTTCATATGGGGGGTGAACATGATATAATAAACAACAACCACACAAAAACCCATAAAAACCCCCAACACTAAACCATCCTGCAATCCTGTGAGATTGTAGTAGACACCTTCAAGCTCTGGGCTCACTTCAGCCATGGACTCAGCAATCAATGCACATGATTAGGTCCAGTGAAGTCAGTGGTGTCTCCCACGTGGTCAGGTAAGAGTTAAACCTCCTTGTTAAAGCATGAATTGCAGCTTTCTAACAAAAGCAAAGGTCATACCTGTTCTTCAGTATCATTCACTGGGAAGAGAGGTTTTCAGTACACGTTTTAAGATCCCTGCAGAAAATTTCTACTAAAATTCGTTATAAGAGGTTTAGGAAATCCCTTTGAAGAGCTTAGTTACTGCTGAGTCAGTGCAGACCAAGAAACCAGGCAAAGGGCTCCATGTAGAGCTTTATTCCCACTGGCTTGAAATGATTTATCCATGGACCCAAATACTGCAGAAAAAGCTTCTGCACCCAGAAAAATGGGAATAATTCCCACCCTCTGACAAAGCATGTAGAGAAATAAGTGGAAGATATTCTATAAATGCTACCCTCAACACATCATCTTTCAAAAGGTAGCTGCTTCTGAGGAAGCTTTCATTGCCCTAAACAAATCATACCTTAAACAAGACTTGGAAAAACAAGTGGGAATAAGATCAGGGCAAAACTACAGCATTTAGGCATGACATATATATATATGTACACATATATATATACATACATACACACACACACTCAAAAGGAATGACATAGCTTTACAGGGCTGAGGGACTAAAATAAGACACTAGATTAATTATGGATAAATTTATCAACTCCCACATGGAAAAACAATCCTAACTTCACATACAAAATGATGGGCTCTGGCCTGATCATCACCACTGAGAAAGATGATCTGGTGTTACAACTGACTGTTTTTGCTAAACACCAGCCTGATGGTGAATGGCAGAGTCAGAAGAATAAATCTGGAAGGGACCAGCAGTGTTGGGAAAGCCATACTTGTGCCACTGCACAAATCCATGGGTTACCCACACTTCAAAATTCCTGTGGAGTTGTGGACTCTTATCACCCTTCCTTGCAGAGGGGCTCACCTGGGTCACTACAGACTCACCACAGGCTCAGGAATCCAAAGGCAGCAAATTGTTGAGGACGGTTTGAAATCAGTGCTGCCCACAAATTCACCCTGTTCTTGCCTTTCCCCAGATATCCATTTATAGCCACCATGGCATAAAGAAGGTTGAGCTGGATCAGTTTTGAAGTCTGAATCAGCACAGCCACTTTTACCTCCTTACTCCCTCCACCTCAGTGCTCACTGAAGGCTGTGTATCACAACCTACTGTTTACAACTCCTCTGCAAACAGGAACATTTCCTCATCCATAACCCAGCTGTTCCCTCTCAGACAAGGCTTCCAGCCATCCTGCTGCTCCTACAGACACCACACTTCATAAAAGCCCCAGGACTCACACCTCCCGGCTATACACAACTGAATCTTCCCACTGAAATAAAGATCCCTCAACCAAACCGTTTTAACAGAGTCTGTGACGCTGCACAACTTTAAAAAACCCAAACTCAGACTAACTTCAGCAGGCATTTTAATTATTTTAGCAGTCTTAGACAAAAGTAGTATTTCAAGGCAGAGAAAATTACAGATCACCTACACATTTAAAGCTCTTCTCTGAAGAAGGAAGTTTTGAGTACTAGAAACATGAGACAGATTACACACAGCAGAGCCTGCAGAGCCTGTATGTGATTTTTCATCTTTTTTTTTTTTCCGCCTGTTTGCACCAAGGATGATGAAAGCTTTCAAAACATTTGGAGTTACTGAACACCAACAATCTTTCCTTTCCCAAATTACTATGCTGCTTCTGAATTCTCAACACTTGCCACAGAACACGTCTACAACATTCTCTTGGTACCAGACTACATCCAAATAGAGAGAGAAAAAACCCTGTAAATGCTTTTTCTTAGCTGCATTAAACATACTAATCCCAACCCACTTGGATAAATGAAGTGGCTACTATTAGCATGTATTTCCAGATGTAAACTATTCTTTTTATATTTAATAAGTATTATCAGAACATTTATTTGTGACTGAAATTAAAATCAGTATTTACTAATATTTTTTCTCTTCAGTACATGGTGGGAGCTTTATCTTCACGTTTGCCTTCTCCCCCAACTCACTGACAGTCTCCTACTTGAAAAGCATTAAGTATTCTGAAATGATCTGAATTTCCTTTCCAAAAATAGGAAACAGGAGCATCTATCAGAAAAACTGCCATCAGCACATACATTAGTGCCACATGACAGTGGCAGCCACGAGGTTTTTGCTGTCTCCCTGACACAGATTTGTGTCTCCACAGCACAACCCCTGTGTTGGGAACAGGCTTCCCAAATGGTTCATGGGCTCAGTGTGTTTGAGCAGCAGTAAATTCATCACTGAACAGCTGGAGTTTTGCCCAGGAAAACAAACTATATTCTGTGCTGAAGAGAGGGACACGATGATTACGCCTTTCATATCCCTCTCATGCTGAAAATTATGGAATTATCAGAAAACTGTAATCATGGAAATGTTAAACTAAGGAGAATGTATTTTTACAGCAAATGAACATAATTATGTTTACCATATTTGGGCCCAAAGCTGGCTGGCAATTCAGGCTGTATATAGACAGCAGTATCTGATTCACTGTCACAGGATATGAATAAACCAGAGCAATCCAGTGTGAATAACAGTCTCCTTCCCATAACAAAACCAAACATTAGTGTGTACATAATACTATAAAAGCATAATACTACTGTAAATAGCAATTTCATAAATAGTAGTAGTTTTCACTTTAATTCTAAAAATCATTTTTGAACTAGACCTTTGTAACAGGAGACTTTTGGAACTGTCAAAATGCTTTACTTCTAACAAGTCTATGGTTTGTAATATATTAGATTATGTAGAACTAATTTCTGCAGCTGATGAAGGAACAGTGGTGACAAGTACTTTGAGATCATAAGGATTAGGAAAGTAGAAGCAGTAGCATGCATACTTCATAACCTCCCCTCATTTTTTCTGATCAAAAAAGCTGCTTGTGTGTCCTGGGCACAGCATTCACCTCCTCATTAAGACCAGAATTTATAAGGCTTAATTGAATATAGATGAGATTTTTAAAATAGCACTTACTCATCCTGCAGAGCTGGGGTCAAAACAGGATTAATTATAAGATCAAATATAGCACTCTTCCAGCTTATAAATGTCTAATACAAATCAAAAGGAAAAGATACAGCCCAAACTGTATCATTTCCCCCTTCAAGACCACCCAAAGCTTAGCACTTATCTGGTTGTTCTGCCTGATTTACACAGCAGACAAGGGAAAAAATCCTTCCCTGAGTTGCTCCATCTTCTGCCAAGGCCATTAACTGGTTCAAACAACTTAAGCACTGGGACCAAAGGATTCTCCACCAGCCCTTCCCCAGCAGCCCCCAGTCACTGTCCCCCCAACTTGCCACAACGGTAGCTCAGAGACTCTGGATTCCAGTGCCTCCCATGAGCTGCTCCAGTAATCCCACCTGCTATTTCAGTCCACACAATAATTTGTTGCCTTTCATCCACACAACGTAAATGCCAAAATAAGCCCCAGGTCAACTCAACATCCCAAAGCTGGAGGCTGAGGGACACCAGAGCAACCTTGGGTCTTCTCCATCCACTCCTTACACTTCAGGGCTGCAAGAAATTTCTGAGTTTAAAATCAATTAGTTACTTGGGGTGGGAAGACTAGCTTGATTGATTTTCCTTCTATTAAAAAAAAGCAAGTATTTCAATATTTTAACAGACTATTGTTTTCCTGCTTCTTCAAAAGAAGAGTTAACACTCATAATAACAACTTCAATTTCTTTCAATGCAAATAAATTTACATATTTGGAGAATAAATCTGGGGTTCTTTATATCTGGTGTAGATGCTACCAAGGAATATAAATAACTGCACACGAGAGCTACTTGCTAACAAATGCATCCATGGAATTCTGTCTCAGCACACACAGCTTTTCTACCTTCCGGCTTTGAGCTGCTACATTAAGTGTATGGCATGGAAAGGCACACAGCAGTCAGGCTGATGTGCACAGAAATCCTGATGGGATCTGCCTCATGGAATGTCATTTTTGTCCTTTAAAAAAATTGCGTTGTTTTTAGGTTAAAAATTACTCGCCAAAAAACTCCCAAATATTTCCTGCTATCAATAGCTAAATAATTATCAATCCTAATTTACAACATATAAAACGCAGTCACATCACCTTACCGTGTCCTGAAATTAAAAGTACTGCTAGTTTTATATAAACAACTAAGCCCTCAATCACGGGCATGATTTGTCACCAGGTTATGTGCCAAATATTTCTGCACTGAGTTGTGCAAGAACTCTTTTGCACAGCAGAGGATACAATGGCACATTTATGCTGCTGTAATAGATTTTGAAAGAGAAACAGATGTAAGGTTTTAATCCATAAAACAAATTAACACAATGGGATTGATCTGTTCAGTAGAAATCAAACATCCAGAGGCAAACCTGAAGACTTAAGCTTAAACTTTTATTATTTGTTAGATCTTCCTGAAACCTCACGTGTGTTCCTCCTGAAGCACCCAGTCCCAACAGTGGCACACACAGAGCAGTCAGTGGGAGAGCCTGACTTCACACCTAACCAAGGACATGCCATGGCATCTCTCCAAGCTCCTTAACAGAGCTGCATTTTGGTCACAAATTAAGATTGGAATGAAATATTTAAAATTTTAAGTGGCATCTTCTGGTGTGTCAATTATACTTACAATTTATTAGCAACATGAAAGACCAGGCTTACACTAAGTCATGTTTGGGTGACTTAAGCCCTGCTGACACTCCTTCCCAGCAACTTGTGTTGACAAAGGGCTTTTCTGCTGCACAAACTGCGACACAGCCAAGCTCTGCCAGCCCTGGGACACTGCAAAGGTGCCAAAGACACTTAAGCAACACTTCAATACCAGCTGATGATTCCACCGTGGGTTTGGCCAGGCCCCCTTCAGATATATTTCCTAAGTATTAGATTTGGAGAAAGAGACCTTTTCCCCAGCAGGGCTGTCTGTGCTGGCAGCCATGACCCCCCCTGGTGCCAGGCACTGCCCATGACCATCCTGGCACCAGAACTCCATGGGGAGGAGGAGGTTCCACTGCACGAGGCTCAGCACCAAGGCAATGCCTGGCAATTCCTATTGTATGTATTACTACAAACTCCCCCAGGCACCATTTTTAGCCACTGCTGGATTTCCTCCCTTCTCCCCATCCCCCAACCAGGCTCCAAACCTTGAAGTAACCTTGTTCTGTTCCCCCCCCCAGAGACAGCTCCATGCCTGAAACATAACCTCTAATCTTATTTTCTATTTCTAGCCTACAATTCACGACCCTTATCCCAATTTTTTAAATTAAATATCCTCCGTGTTGCACACACTGCTTCCGACACTCAGGACAGTGCACAGAGCACATCAGAATTTATAACCACATGTTTCTTGTTGAGGACAATTTAACATTACTTTTAAGAGCACTAGAAACGTAGTGTATTTACACAATGTAGGTTTAAAGCTTTCTCTAAGAAAGAGATTTTCAATACTACTGTCAGTACTGCACTGCAATGAAACAGCTTTATTTGTTGGAAGGTAAGACCTTAAAATACAACAGATCTGCACTTCAGGGCAGTTTGGGAAGCAGAGCATTAACTTCCAGCAATTATTCACACTTGGAAACTATCTGTGGACATTAAGTAAAAGCCTTACAATTTACAGGGGGTTATTATAATGGAAATCTTCTCATCTGACACCATCTCTTCGTGAGAAGTTCGCTTAAACTTGTTTGGGTTTTTGCAACAACAAAGTGTGTTGTTTGTTTGCCATTCATTCTGTAACATTTGTTACATAAAGCCAATTAAAAGATGGATCAGATATCCATCTAGGCCACAATGGCAGTGGTTAAGATCTAGACTTTTAATTAATGAGCACTATCCATAACCCTCTTTCCTATTTTTACCAATTATACCAAATTTGTACAGTTGCTAGGGCAAAATGTTCCTCCATGAACAAATTCTCCCACAAAAGCACTCTGATACAGAACGGCTCCCTGAGGAACGAAAGAAGGTTCTTCTGCCTCCCAAATGCTGAAAACCAAGAAGTTTCCAGGAGGATCCCAAGCCTGGAGGTTGCAGTGACATGGGCAGGCCCTTGGGGCTGCATTTTCCCCAGCCACGCACTGACACTCCTCTGGCCACCCCAAAATGACTGATTTCAGCCCCAGAAAACATCCCCACTGCTGAGCTGGTGTGTGCTCACCCTGCAGAGAGGGACTGACCTGGGCACTGTGCACCAGGAACACCTCCACTGGCACAGAGGGAAGAAAGGCAACTCCAGTGACCCACAAATGACTTGTGATGCCTACACCAAGCCCTTCAAATCAAGGCCAGCTACACTGATAAGACTTTCTGTGGATTA
The DNA here is from genome assembly GCF_003945725.1 of Corapipo altera. NCBI lineage: Eukaryota > Metazoa > Chordata > Aves > Passeriformes > Pipridae > Corapipo > Corapipo altera. The sequence continues at coordinate 216,161 of NW_020885077.1, read as the reverse complement.
ATAATAAAGCCAGGCAGCCTAGGATGCTAACAGCAAAGAAACTGTCCCTAGTACTTCATAAAATTACTTTCCAAACTATATTTTAGACATAATCAGCTACAGGCCAACTTGACCACACAAGCAAAATGAGGAAAGAGGAATAATCCTTGAACCAGGACATTAGGTGTTATGACACGATTGGTTAATTTTTTCCAGATGTATATCTTATCAATAAGATAATTGTGAGATTGCCTCACAATAAATATGGTTTGTTGCACAGACAGGTCTGGTAAATACCATCAGTTTGTTCTACTTTCTCTTTCTCTCCCACTCCTCCAGCTTCCACCCTGCTCTCAGCAGGGCGCCGTTTGAATTTCTGAGCAGTTCCACACAAACTGAACAGTGTAACTGGGAGGGCAGCCTCCAGCAATTAAGAATAAAAGCACATAAGTGAACACAAATCAAGACTAGAGAAAAGCAAGTGTAAGAACTTTATAAGGTAGCAGAGCTGGGTTTTGAAAGGGACTGAAAAACAACGGAGAAATTGGGAAGTCAAGAGTCATTAAGGTGCTGATCCGAGCAGGGCCCAGCAGGAAGCAGAAGCCAGCTGGATGGCAGGAGCACTGCACCCAGGAGATGCATTCCTAGGTGACTACTGGAGGATAACAATTCTCTCCTTATTTAAAAGAAATAGATAAAATTACCTTGTCAACACAAATGATAAATGCAAATCAGGGCTGCCTCATCCCTCAGCAAAAAGAATGTTATAAAACCGTATATAAAATTCAACTTCATTGAGTCTTAAGGGTCAACATTTGAAAACTTCTCTACCCTACCTCAAAACAAGGACTAGAAACATCTTAAAAAACCTCAAAGACTCTCATGTTAATACATGACAACCACAAAAATTTATCATGCCACTAGGAAAATATTTGAAAGTATGTTTTCAAAAGGGTACTGTTATTCAAACGGAAAAAGAGTATCACCACTGCACTGTCCAATAACCCAGCTATTTCAAAATAGTAAATTAATTAAGCATTTTATGGACACCAGGGTAATAAAATACATAATTAAAGAACTAATAAAATATTGCTTATCAACATAAATACAACTTAAAGAATATTTCCCCTCAGTCTCTGGCTTTAGTATGAGAGCTACAGAACCAATTCTGAAGTTCTCACCAAGGAGGAGAGGACTCACCAAGGAGTATCAGAGTCTTTCATTTCTGAGCACTGTTTCCACTCCCATCTTTCATAAACTTGTGGGGACGCAGCAGAGGTGGGTTTATTTTTGTTAAGAATATTCTTCATCAGTCCTAAAGAATGAAATCCAAATTCTACCAGAGTAAATCCATATGTGACACTATTTAAAAATGCTTACTGCCTAGGGAAGGGGCTCCTGGAGCCCAATCACTGCTGCAGGCTGGAACATTCTATTAGGTGAAAACAACCCTCTCAACATACAATGGTTTATATGAAACATTCAAATTACTGAAGCAGCACATGAAAAAACTTTTAAGCTCACTGAAAGTTTAGTGGTTTGGGGTTTTTTAAATTTCTGGAAGGAAACCTTATTTTTTGAAAAATAATGAGCCTTTCACTCAGAGCACTCCAGCACCACCAGGTAAAGTCAGCACAGTGCTGGCACTGCTGCTGAAATGGGCACTAACCAGCATAATGGCTGATGGTTTCTTTAAAAACATAGTCATTAAATCGATTTTTAAAGAATAATTTAACAATTCAATTTAAAATACTAAGTATATTAACATGATCTACAAGGATTACACGATCTAGTAAACACTATATTTGAGATAAAATTAGTGGCCAAATTAGACAACACATGCATTCTGACTCGAGTCTTCTGGCCATGACCCTCCACGACACACCTGACCCAGCACACGCCACTGGAGCCTGACAGGAAACCCACCCTCTGCAAAAACCCCACACTGAGAGTCCATATCCCTCAGGAAACACAGCCAGGGATCTTCCCTCTGAACACAGACCTCATCCAAGACATTCCCACACATTCACTGCTTCCAAGCTCCTCCAAGCGCAGCAGAACTGCTGCACAGCAGCCACGGCTCAGCCAGGCTGGACAAAACTCAACCCCAACCACTCCTCCATAAGCAGCATCGTGGAACCAACAACTTCCACAGTGGCTCTGGAGCAGGTAAGTGAAACTATTACTTAGGCAAGAAACTCTCCTTCCATCTGCTTTAAGACAAAGAGCACAGTAACAGAGCCCAGGGAACACTGAACTGTGTGGGCAGAACCCTGTTGCTCGACCCGAGATGTAAAGCCCCAACTTGCACTGCAGGTCTTTATTATGCTCTCCATTTACCAATAATGCCCCTTCTTCCAAGTTTTTTGCCCCATTAGGCAGGTTCTGACAAAAACCTGAGCCTATGTGTCCTCTGCTCCTGGATTTCTGATGGCAGCAGAACGTGCAAATCGCTACTGCACGACCAACCAAACAGCAAACACCCTCCTGCTGGAGGATTTCCTTCCCTTCCTGTTCTCCAAAGCATTACATGGAAAAAAACCAGGAAACTGTGTTCCTACTCTACCAATACTCCTTCCTTCTACAGCTCTGGAAGGATTTTGCTCTACTCTCAGATTTCTTCCATCAGGCAATTACACTTTCTATATTCTACATAAGCCCACAGTATGTATCTGTAGAAATCTCTCAGGGAACACTACAATGCAGAAACACAGGCATGCTACATTTATTTTCTGCATCTTCTTTCTGAAAAAGCTATTATAACACCAAGTTTGTAGTTTCTTGCAAACTCTGAATACTAAGAATATATCCTGCTTTCTTGCTTTCAATTCAGTAAGACTGGTCTATTTTCAATTCCTTTTTCCTACTTTTAAATTAACTCCAGCCAGCTTAAACCCCACAGTGTGAGACATGCATCCTCACCTACCACACTAAGGTATTTATAGGTTTGGTTTCATCCACAAGTAACACCAAATATGTATTTCCTGCACACACCTGACAATACCTGTTACGTGCACTCCACATGAGGCATGTTCTCCTTATTGAGGGAGCCGAATTTCAATGAGTCACTTTCTCAAAATTTCCATTCCAGAAATAAATAAAATAATTACCTTCCTTCAAAGCATCCAGTAACATTCTGCAGCTGGAGCAGGCCACACCACTTTGTGCATTTATTATTTTATTAGGAACAATGTGTTCTAAAGACAGACCAGGGACTAACCACAGCCAGAGTATTATTAGATATATCAGGGGGTTTTATCCTCTACCACCACAAGTGTATTTCTGTGAAGCAAGGAGAGTTTAAGCTGCAGGGACTCCAACTCCAAACAACAACAGGAAATCTTTCGCATTTTCAGCACGGCAGATTCCTCTCCCCATCTTTCAGCTAACATTCCAATCCTCACTGTGTAATACATACAAACAGGGGAGTTTTAAACGGGAATTAAAGTGTAAAGCAGGAAAAAACCAGTAAAACTAAAAGTAGGAACAAAAATAATCACAGGAGAAAAGGAGAGTGACTGGATTCAGCAGCATAAAAAAAATGAGATGATTGTGTGCTTGGCAATGAAACTGATGGGGTTTTGTACAGCATATCAATATAATGATATTCAAAAATGAGATTAAACTATATTTTAGGGCTCTCAAATGCTATTAGTAAGGCATCCTGCTGCTTTCTGAGTTGCTGCATGCCAATCAGCAAATCATTTTAAACAGTATAGCCACTTGTAAAACAGAACCTTAGCTCCTCTTACAGCTAACGTATTATTCTCTGTCTGGAACAGAAAATTATTCCACAGACTGCTTTTCATATTTTTCAGGTGATTACGTTGGCATTTCTTTGCCTCTGAAGTTGAAACACACACTCCACACACTCCATTTAGTAGCCATTTCTTTGTCCATATTTTGGACAGGACAATGAATTTTTTTTAGAGCTGATATTTATTTACTACCAATAAAAACAATTTCAGTGTTACATTAAGCAGTCTGTACTATTAAGCACCTAAAAGGTAAGTACTCAAGAATAAACATCAATGAAAAAAATCTTGTGGCATCGAGGTTTTTACCACACACCAATGTTGTAAAAATCTGACTAAATTATCCTGAAATCATAGCACAGTTTAGGTTGGAAGGGACCTTAAAGCTCATCTCGTTCCACCCCCTGCCATGGGCAGGGACACCTTCCACCAGCCCAGGTTGCTCCAAGCCCCCTCCAACCTGGCCTTGGACACTTCCAGGGATCCAGGGGCAGCCACAGCTTCTCTGGGCAACCTGTGCCAGGGCCTCCCCACCCTCACAGGGAAGGATTTCTTCCTAATCTCCAATCTAAGTCTACCCTCCTTCAGCTTAAGGTCATTCCTCCTTGTCCTATCACTACATGCCCTTGTGAAAAGTGCCAGATTTAAGCTTGTTATTCATAAAGGAACGGGTTTTTTACCTAATATTTGTTAATTCTAAGAGATTACATTGAGTAGTCTCAGTGATTACTTATTGAGCTCAGGACTGTGAGCAGTTGCTTTGCTGTGTTTCTTACTACAGTCTTCAATATGCATGTGTTTAACAAAACCCAACATTTCTGAACAAAGAAAAGCAAACAAACAAGAAAAGAAGGAGAGGCATTCCAGAGTAAATGTGAGTAAGCCACAAATACCTGCCACACAACCTCCAGTCCAAGCTGAGGTAATATCTTCCATATGGAAGAACCTAAGCAGCAGTTTCAGAAAAAGAATAATTTCACCAGTGAAAACAAAAACAAATTCTTCCCTTCACATCAACTACAAAGCATCAATTTTGAAGTACCACTTCTTAAAATGCTGGTTTCTACATAAAAAAATACACAGATCTTACGTGTTGTGCTGGAACACACAGCAGTTAAGACAAGGGGATCTCACACTTGAGGACACACTGGTATATGTAAGTCAACTTTTCAAATGCTTCCCCTCTCTGAGGGATATTCTACAGCTGCAATTACCATTCCCTGCTTTTTTCAGAATATATTCAGTGGGTCCTCTAAGATCACCAGGTTTGGGCTGTTTCAGATGGAGCACTGTCCCTCACAACACCATCTTTTGGCCAAAACAGTCTCTGCCTGTGACAGGGTAGGGCCAGGGAAAGCCAGTGAACTGCAGGTCTTAAATCAGTGGTGTGATGTAAAAGATGGAGGGGAAAAAAACCCCTCAACACAAATCTTGAGCAACAGCTAAATAAGGGATTTTAAGTCCACTAAGGCAACAGTGCTTTGAGGAACAATGAGGTTTTTCACATCCTACCAAGCACAATAATCAATATTCACACATAGCTACTTGCATATTTGCCCCAAGTCTACTGTTCCAATCTCTATATATTATAGATACTTATAATATATATTATATATAAATATTATTTTATAATATATATTATTTTATATAAATATAAACTATATCTATTGTATAATTTAACTTTCCCCACATTAGAATTCGTTTTAGAGACAAATATTTAGCACAGACACAGCATGCAAGATGTCCTGCATTCATATTACAATTTACTCTTCAGCACACTGAACATCTGAATCAAAACACTGCACACCTTCCTATGAACACTCATAATTATGAGGGCTGTATCACTTACAAAACCTTAAGTTAGCTTAATTATGTAGTGCAGAAAATTTCATAAACTATACTTACCCTTGTTTTGCTTGATCTCTGATTTCATGTGCAGTGAAAAACAACCAACACAGCAGAGAGAAGTCATGCCCCAGAACAGAATATATCAAATAGCACATGCAAGGAAGACACAATATATTATTTCCCTGAAACCGCAAGAATTTTTGAAAAGAATCTGCCTCATCTGCCCTCAAACAATTTCAGAACAAAACACAGATACAACTTTTTAAAGGAAAGTCCCTGACTGAAATACATAATTTTCTCCTGTTTCAGAGTGTGACTTAAAAGAGCAGCAACAACACATTCTATCAGATAGAGAAAAGCACCCACTGGTTGCAGTGTGAGGCTGAAAAAAGCCCATAAAAATGTGAACGTCTCAGGAAAAAGAACAAACAAATGACAACATCAAGCCAAATTTTATCAGTCCTATGAAATCAGCAGTAGTTGCCTTCCTCTCCCAGTTCACAAACTTGAGGCCATGAAGGTCCTTCAAGTGAAAGACACTCGGCAAAAGGTGCTGAAACACAAGAGAAGGCAGAGCCTGGACAGACCTTTTCCACCCACAGTGCCCCTAAGGGAAGGGAATAATGGATAAGTGAGTAAGGACAGGGGACTCTGAGGAGACCAACACACTGATTTACAGACATTTCCTCTGAAACCAACTGAGAAGTTTAGTTTAAAAACACCAAAGCCCTACATACTGCATTGCACAAGCAACAAATTCTGTGCAGCTGTTCAAGAACAAATTAAACTTCATCTGTTGTACCTTTAAAGCCAGAGGAGCTCTTCAGCCATGCCCTCTGCCACCCTAAGCCACAGGAACCCACACAGCCCGTGTTCAGCCCAAGGTGCCTGCTTAAAGAACACCCTTCAGAAACATCCACAATCAAACACACCAGGAAAGGTTTTGGAGTGACACCCGACCAGCACCAACCAAACACCTCCTGATGGCTGAAGGACAATATCCATGATGGCAAAGGGACCTCGTGATCACCATGATATGGGAAGAGAAGAGCTTTAGTCCTCTAACCCGTGTTCAGGGGAAGCACAATCACAGAGCAATTCGTGGTCTGTTATTCATTTGTCTGACTGTATCAGACAATCCTAATGAAACCTCCTAAAACCCAACCATTCCAGAAACTAAGATGGAAAAAAGAAAAACAAAACCCAAACAAAAACTCTTTTCCTGCTCCGTCTTCAAAGGAAGAAAACGCACTTTACCCAAATAACTTTCCCTAAATCTTGTGTGTCAACTACAGATTTAATCTATCATACCAATCCATCACCACAAAAATGTAACATTCCTATACAAAAACAGAAAACGTATCATTAGTGGTTTGCAACAGATTTCACATTCAGCAACATCTGCAGAGCAGTGGATTCACCAGAGCAGGATCTTTTCTAACCACTAAACCAAGCAACAGATTAACTTCAAAACTGCACAGGTTGGATGTGCCACTTTTCCACATGGATAAAGCTCTCAGTGCACTTGACCAAAGACTGCCAAACCAGACCATATGCTGTGCCATGACCCAATATTTAGTCTTAAACCTGAAATAGCGCTTTACGTGAAAGATAACATTTCAATTAAGGTTGATAACCTGGATCTGCAGAATACCTTTGCTAAGAAGAACCTGTGAACAGACCTGTGCTAAATTCGTGGCCAAATTTTATACAGAATTTGCTAATTACCAAGTTATTTTGTAATAACTTGCCTAAAACTTTACAATGCTCGCTCCTCTTTGGACCCGAAATGAGGTCAAAGGGCTGAATTCAACATCACAATCTGTTGCCCTGGAAATTATTGCAATGTTTAGACAAAGAAGTTTATTATGAGATCTAATCGGATTGCTTGAGAGAAAATGTTTTCATTCTCTTTCTGAAAGCAATACAAGACAGATAGAAAGACTGGAAATTCTTTGAGTAAAGACTTTTCCAACATTTTAACACAAAACCAAGCATATTCCAAATAACAATATGCTGTTATAATCTGCTATTTTTTCCCAGAGTTTTGTTCTAATAACTGGTATTTCCTTCCAGGACTCCATACAGTCTTCATCAGCATGGAAGTTTCTTAAGAAAAATAAGCCATGGTATTAGAAGTCCACATATACTTGCATTAATTTCAGAAAATTTAATTTTTAGTTAACATACCCTGCTCTTCTATACATAAACTTCAGCAACTTCTCTTCAAAAACAGCTAAAAAAAGAAGTGCAAGTTTTAAGACCACCAGAGCCTTAAGCCTGGTTCTATCAGCATGTGCATCTACACTGGTACAAAGGCAATCTGTTTGTCCTGCACTGGGGGTTAGTAAAGTACACCCGGGTTGCTCTCTGCAGGTGAGGAATGTACAAGTACCCACTCACACCTCTGCTCTCCTGCCAACAACAGCAGCAACTCAGCAGCCTGCATTTCACCTGCACTGCTCAGAGCTGAACTCGCTAAACCAAAACTTGAGCGCTACCAAATTGTACACAGTTTATTCATGCTCTTCTGCCTATTTAATTAATGAAAGCTTTCGGTTCTTCTAAACAATACATGCATATATTTAGCAGTAGACCCCATTTTTCATCTTCATATTCAAGTTCTTGATTGCATCATCTGCTTGCAAATACTCCTCTCACGCAGAAAAAAGGGTATTTCTTATTAGCTTATTATTTACATATTTGTAAACTGTGTCGTTCAGCCAAAAAACCCACAAATATCCAACTATGTCTTTGGTAAGAAGCTAAATGAAGTTTATTCTGGAGCTATGAAACATGCACTCATGATCTGGATTCTGTAACAATGTCTTTCCATAGTTACCACTGTTCTCCACCACCTGGCCTTCAACTGCTTGGACAAAGAATTGCAGAGCACTCAACAACAGGCAGTGTTGTCACTCTGCCCTCCTGCCAAAAACTCCCCTCTCCTCAGGCTCTTCCCATCTTTTAACTAAACACATTTAACAAATGATGAAAACCTGCATTCATTTGGACCTTCATTTGACAATCATGGTTTCTTCCGAGCGTTCAGAGATGATCAACTCATTCTACACTGAAGTTACCCTGCAGAAGAACACACAGAACTGGAAGGAGGACATTTCTAGGTAGCCTCTTCCTCCTTGTATTCTTCCTCCTTCCACATAATACAATACTCTCTGGTGCAAGACTTGCAAACAGCATTCTGAGAAAAATTTTGAAATACTCAACAGAAAGAGGTTACGTTCCTCAAACCTTTTGGAGTCTGGCACAGAATCACGTTTCCCCAGTGTGATCCTTCCCCTGTGTTTCCCCAGTGTGATCCTT